>NW_010183420.1:18786-35715 GCF_000695765.1 Mesitornis unicolor
TACCTATAGCCTATAAAAAAAAATGTCCTTAGGATGTGACCATATAGTTTCTGAATAAAGGAGTAGAAACCCCAGAAAATGGTTGTTTATATTGGAAACACTGACTCAACCCTTAACTATAGCGGCATGAACTCTTACCTCCATAATTACCGGTCTACCTCAATCTTTCCTAATTAAATTTTTCCTCTGGTGGCATATACTTAAGGCTAACCCTTACCATTTATTCTACAATTTATGATTACAATGAACTCAGTATAAGCTAGATGATGTAGTAGTGTCTGTCTACATAAAGCAATTTGGTAGAATTTGGTAAATAATCAAACCAAACTCTCTTCAAAATGTATGCTGTATAGGAACTTGATACTTCTTCATTGACAGCACAATATCGTAACACAAAAATGCATTAAACATTCATCAAAGAATGAATTCATCAAAGTAAAAAAGAAAATCTGTAGCTTACCTGAACAAGGGTCTCCTGCATCCAAGGCCAATTTCAAAGCATTTTCCTTTCTGTTATAAATTTCAGAATTGTATTATACAAAAGAATTGTGTTAAAGTCAGTTAATAACATAAACAATATGAAATAAAAAAACCTTTTCATATTTAATGATGAAACTCTCTACTTCTGAGAATTTTTAGAATAAAATTCTTCAGATTAGCATTGCAATAAAGCCTAATATGTTCAGGTAGTTAGGGGCAACAACTTCTATTATGATTGCTCCCAAATTTCCATCCATTAATAACTGTTTTTTTATTATTTATAACTATGCCAAATATTAATCACCTGGGCTGAAATTTCCCTGCCTCAGGATGAACTTTTCAACTAGATTGGTTCAGACATTTCCAAGAACAAAGGCTTACATAGTATAATTTGCCCTTGGTTGTGAATATGTAGGAAGATATAATCATTACTTGTATGATCACATACAATTTACCACTAAGGACCCTTGACTCATTCAGTGTACAAGGATGGAGCAGCTGTTTCTTTTTAACCTCTCTTTTATTCAGTGTACATCTCCAGACATTGTTTACTGAGCACTGGAACTGGAAGAGAACATTTGAGTCTAAAAGAACTCCTCTTAGATATTTTATGCAGTGCCTTGACAAAATATAACAGCTGAGTGTTTCTCCAGCATTAATCTTCTGAACTTCTGAAGTGAATGAAAGCACTGATATTTTACTGATCCACTGGGATTAAGATTAAAAATATATATTAATATTCCAGTAATTGCATGCCCAGATTAAGATATTTGCAGTACGTTTCTTCAAAGCATTAATACTATGTACTACTGCATGTTCAAAATTAAGATCTCAAAGGCTTTTCTTACAGCTTGCTTTTCATTATCAGTTGCATAGAACTATCTGGCTGACACTGTGATGCAGAGTGAAATACATGGAAAAGCCAGATTTGTAATGCATAGCTGAAAATTAGGATGAACTAGTTAACCAGTGGTAACTCTCTGAATACAGGCTTCTACCCTGAATCTCACAGAAGAACCTGCTGCAGAGCAGTCACCACCATAAGGAATGTGCAAGGTATGTACAGATATCCATTGCACTGGAGGTGTATAAATTTATCAGTTGTAGAAATATGTATTACATATAAATGTATTAATTGTAATATCTTTAGGTAAAGATTTAGTGATTCCTGTGTAAAAAAGCTTTACTGCCCTTCCAGATCCTTAATAAGGTCAGCAATTTAAATACTATGATTGGGGTACATCAAGCATAGCATAGATAGCCGGTCAAGGGAGGTGACTGCCCCACTCTATACTGCGTTGCTGTAGTCCCACCTCAAGTACCATGTGCAGTTTTGCGCACCTTAACATAAGAAGGACATCAACATAAGAAGGAAATCAAACTATTACAGTGTGTCCACCAGAGGGTGACCAAGGTGATGAAGGGTCTCAAGGGCAAGACGTACAAGGAGCAGCTGAGATAACTTGGTTTGTTCAGCTTAGAGAAGAGAGGGCTGAGGGGGTACTTCATTGAAGTCCACAACTTCCTTAAGGTGGGGACTGGAGGGGAAATTGCTGGTCTCCTCTCTCTGGTGACAAGCAACAGGACATGAGGATATGGAATGAAGCTGCATCACGGGAATTGAGATTGGACATTATGAAAAGATTCTTCGCTGAGAGGGTAGTTGGTCCCTGGAACAGACCCATGGAAGTGGTCATGGCATCAAACCTGACAGAGTTCAGGAAGGATCTGGAAGATGTTCGTAGTCATATGGTTTATTTTTATATAGTCCTGAAAGGAGCAAGGAGTGGGACTTGATGATCCTTATATTCTATGATTCTATGATTTTTTACAGGCTTAGGAAATAAACCTACTTAGGGAGAGAAGGTGTTGTAATCTGCACTTTATATGTTCTTTTCTTTTTCTTGCAGTATGGCACAGAATTGTTTGTATTGCTTTGCTTTAGATAATGACACAGATCTTTTATGTCAGTTACCCACCCATCTCCCTCCACCGCCCCAGGAAAAAGAAAATTATTGAAAAAACAAACATTCATACGTAAAATTGCATGTCACTAGAAAAACCTTATCAGACAAAAAAGATCATGCCTAATAGAAAACTGAAAGGCAAGTTGCTGAGAGAAATTCCTTCTGAGATGAGAAAAAAATTGTTGGCAGTTTGCTTTGAGGGATTAAAATGAGGTAATACAGTTCTAAAACCCTTATATATCTAAACTTTGTTGCAACAAGTTACTTGAGCCTCAAGATGGGATCAGGAAAAAAAAAACACCCTGAAAAAAATTAGACAGAGCATAAGTGGGAAATCTAAATTTTAAAATTTGTTAAACTTCCCCCTCTGAGTTTACATTCTTTTTCTGCCTGATAAAATATGTCCAGCTCTGTATTGGAGTGGAACAATACTGTCACCTGGTGGTTAAATTTACTAGCAGTGGTCAATGAAATCCAGGTAGAAAAAGACCTCTATTAAACTCTGCAGAATCTATGAGCTAAACAGTAGAATGAATTGTTGAGATTCAGGAAAAATTTAATGAGAAGTGCCCAATTGCGATGTCATTAATTACAGTGACTTGCACTATGATACCATGATACCATGGCAGGGAGTCAGGAAACCAGTAACTAAGTACTTTGTTATGGAAAAAAAGTTGGCCCTACATGATTCTACCAATGTTTGATTCTGCTGCTTTTTCTTTGAACTATTGAACTAGATAAGGTATTCAGAGGGTAAGAAAATACAGATAAACACAGATATACCTGAAATTTTCGGTGTAAATGTGGCAGATTTTGGCTTCCAATGGCTAAACAAAACAAAGATAAGGAAGAAAACCCATCAGAAGTGAAGCTGTATTGGTGTTTTAGCTGGTACTAAACCAGATTATACATGCAAGTTGCTATTTCAGTTATAGAAGGTGAGTCCAAAGACAGATAACTTTATTTTGGAACATACTTAGGTATGATAGCACTTAATTCTGTAGAAGTACCTTTCATAACTTTTTGTTGATCTCCAGTTTCTGCATTCTACACTGATGTGTTTTATCAATGAAGCAGAAGTACAATATGTTTACCATAGCTTTCAACTGCATTTTTTAGAAAATCCAGTTCCTGGATATATGAAAAAGTGGAATCTTGAATTTTATTTTATAACCATGGAGAGCTCATGCATTCACAGTTATTTCTATGACAAGAAAAGGACCCTCTTTTGTCCTTTACATTTTCAGTTCTTTCTCTGCTGTTTCTTATCCTTCCTTTGGCCATAATATGAAGTACTTGATTATTATACTGTTTATGACCCCAGCCTGTTCACCTTTCTGGAGAAAAGTCATGTGCATCCAGTGGAGTTTTCTACTAATGGAAAACCCTGAAGTACTGATAGCATAAAACTATCTGTTTATTACAAACAAGAGCTAAGAAGATTGTGACTAATTAATTTCAAGACATTGCCTCCCTTGAAATCAGAAAGCATCTCTACTGGTATTAGAAAAATATCACTTGATCCTCCTATGCAGGAACTTCACATCAGTCAGAAATGTGAGAGCACTTTCAAGGTGAGCTACAACCTGAGCTGACTTACTATCAGCATGAGCCTCTTGTTACAGAAATCATACTAGATCTTTAAAATGCTTTCCCTTTTGAAAAAATTGCAGTTTTCTTTTGCTAGAAGCTATTTTCAGGCAGTGAACTCAGAGTGGATGCCAATGTCTTACTACTTCCAAGTTATTGCAGGTAGGTGAGAAAATGCATCAGTAGGAAAACTGATGCTTGTGCGTCTCCATGCTCAAGAGGTAGACTAGATGCATTGGACACACAGGTTCCTGTTATCTCTTCAATTTCTCACTCCAAGACAGATTCAGTCATTTTTTCATATTTCCTCAGACACTTGTAAACTCTCTAAAATAAGGAAACTTTTCACATGCTGCAGAGAGGCAGCCTTGAGCTCTTTGAGTTCAGAGCTCTTTGAGACACATTTTACCATTTCAGTGCTGTTCCTCTATAACACAGCTTCAGAATAAACTAGGAGGAGTTTGTTACACTTCATTGTGGATCTGCAGCCAGATGAGAACTTAAATATTCGGAGTGAAATCCAATGAACTCTGCAGAAGATGAACTCCTACATGTTACTTAGCCATAAACTGTAGACAATGAAAAAAAATAAATTAAATTATATCCATTTGCTTGTGTTAGACTGTGTACAAGTCCTTTTAATGGAAATTCTCCTTCTGCATGCTGTGATGCTTTTTTCCCAAATGGAAGGCTGACCAATCAGCTTTACTCTGTTGGAGCTCCTCAGAGTATCACAGTACAGGTGGAAAAGCTTTATTAATGAAAAGAACAACCAACAGACATTTCCTACAGCCTCATCACTTTGATTCTTCTTCCTTACCATGTGTGGGTTCTGCCTCTGTCTTCCTATTACTGTCCCTCTGTTCTTTTTGTGCCTTCTTTTCTCTTTGATCTTACCCATGCTGGAATGTAGAAGTAGAGAAAATAGGAGAAAAGAACATACAACTTCTCAGTAGTTTTCAGCCGCTGAAATCAGATGGGCTTGAGAGCACACCACATAGATGCTTTTTCAGAACAGAAATTTAAACATCATTTTGAAGGTAGATTATGAAAGATATATACAGCACTTTTTTTTCTTTTAGTGTTTTGGAAAGACAAGAAAAATCAGGGCAAGGAAATACATTTTAAAAGAGTGTGTGAAAGTGAAATGAAGCATAAGGTCTTTTTTTACTTTTTTCAGTTGTTCAGTTACCCTGACTGGGATCACTCTCAGTTTAGAGGGATCTGCCTGTAGAACAGAAGAGCAGATCACAGACAAAATTCCCCTCTACTTGTTTTGGCTTAGCAGATGTTGGGACTTCAGGATACACAACTATGCATAGCTCATTGAGTTGCCTTCTTCCTATTGTGTGGAAGCATCAGGTCTTCATCTAGTGTTCACAAAGAAAATGACAGTTAAGAAGAATAAAACCTAAGCCAAACCATGATACAAAATAATAATATTAGTAGAGACCATTTCCTTTTAACCATTATGAGGAATAATGTTGTCTTCGTTTAGACAGTTTTTCTATCACCCAATGACTCCCCCCTACCTGACAAGGGGTATCAGGAAAAGGAAAGAAGACCTTTGGGTTGAAATAGAAACAGATTTAATAAAATAATAATAATAATAAACAACAGTATTAATATCAGTATTAATACAAAGTACACAGAGTTATACTCAGCTGATGTAGTGGGGGAACAGGCCTCAGGAGTAGAACAGCGGGCAAGTCCATCATGAGATGGCAGCCATCAAAGAAAGAGAACCATCCCCAGGAAACACCCCAATTTATAGTGAGCATGGCATTTATGGTATGGAATAATTTTCATTTGCCAGCTTGGGGTCAACTACCATGAGTTACTGCTCTGCCAGCTTCTGCACCTGTTTAAATCAAGCCTGCTAAAGATCTTGATCATCTCACATACCATTGCTGGCAAAAAACTAAAACACTGTCTTACCAACTTTGTTCCCATGAAAATGAGTATTGTAGACTTTGAAGAAACGTAGATTTCCTGAATAGAAAACTGATTCTATGATTCTATCCCAGCAAAACCAGTACAAATGTCCCATATTTTGGATAACGTTCAGACTGGTATTTACATACATGATGCACAATATTACCCATTCCACAAAATATACTGATAGAGTGCGTAAATGTATAGATCTAATCATCTAGTTGTAGAATCACATAATGGTTTGGGATGGAAGGGACCTTAAAGATCATCTAGTTCCAACCCCCCCTGCCATCAGTGTTGTTAAAGTTTCCTTGAATTTTTAATTGTTTTTAAAGCAGTGTTACATTTATAATGTAGAAATCTCTTCAAATCTATGGGACAGCTTCGTTTGTTTTTAATTCTCCACTTCAACACAGCAATTCAGGCTAGCAACTCAAGTGACTCAAGCTGTCACTTTGCCAATGCTCTCTGGATACATCATATGTCCTACATAAAGAGAAAAAAATGTTTGCCATCTAATTGTTTCAAAAAAAAATGAGCAAGCTTGAGAACAGGATACTAAACTGCTCTTGACTATGATAACATCCAGCTCAAGGCCAATGAGGAAACCAAGGAGAACCTTTTCATGAACTGGGTTAGACACAATATGGCACAGAATTTATTCAGTGATTAAGAAGTTTAGTGCCTTTTCAAAGCAGGCCCAGAAGACTATTAAGTCAAAATTTAAAGAACAAAAAAGGAGACTGTTGTGGTTTAGGCCCAGCGCATAACTGAGCACCATGATGACCCTCCAAAAAAAGGCTAGTCAAAATAAGGACTGGGAGGGCTTCTCACCGCTTAAAAAGGTCACAGGCAAAAGACATTCATCATAAGGAGAAGAAACAAAACAATTTTAATTTGTTATCAACATCAGAGTAGAACAATGGGAGATACAACCAGATCTTAAAGTCAAAACACCTTCCCCCCACCCCTTCCTTCTTCCTGGGCTCAGCTTTGTTCCCATTTTCTTCACTTCCCCCACCCTGTGCCTTGAGGTGCAGGGGGATGGGAGTGGAGGTTTGTGCCATGTGGATCTTCAGGGATAGGCAGGATTCCACTCAGCCACTCTCTCCGCTTCCACATGGCATGCTCATGTGGCTCTGCCCCACCTGTGAACTCTACGGGCTGCAGGCCAGTCAACCCTGCTCTTGCTACGGATTGCAAAAGGGGAACCTGGGCTCTACGTTCTCTTCCTCTCCCCTCTCCTACATTTCCTTCAACCGACGTTGGTGTTTCTTTAAAAAGTTGTTCTCCTCAGGTCCCACTCCCTTCTCTGCTGCAGGTCTCTTCTGATGGTTCTGAGGAGTTCCTGGGTCTCTCTCATTTGGGATGGAGCTGCAGCGGGGCTTAAGCTTAAACTATGGTCAGGTTGGGCCAGGCCGGGCAGGGGAGGGTAGGGTCGGGGCCGCACCACCAAATATGATCATGGACACTAACTTCACACATTGAAAGCAGTCATACTCCCTTGAGCAAGTACACTGTAAGCCAGCATGTTCCAGTTTTTCAGTATTTTGC
Organism: Mesitornis unicolor; assembly: GCF_000695765.1. Classification (NCBI taxonomy): domain Eukaryota; kingdom Metazoa; phylum Chordata; class Aves; order Mesitornithiformes; family Mesitornithidae; genus Mesitornis; species Mesitornis unicolor. Next base: position 26,313 of record NW_010183420.1, read on the forward strand.
ACTGAGGGCCAGTATGCACTTGCATAAGCAAAAGCTAGATTAAGTTTTAAAGACCAAGAGTGGCTATTTTACTGCTATTTTCAAAGGTATCCTTCATACTGTTGTCTACAAAGTACTTCTAACCTCAATGTCATCTACCTTGACCTTAGCAAGTCTTCATAACATCCCCATAACATCTTCATAGGTAAACTTAGGAAGTGTGGGTTAGGTGAGTGGACAGTGATGTGGATTGAGAACTGGATAAATAGCAGAGTTCAGAGGATTGTGTTCAACCACACAGAGTCTAGTTGGAGGCCTGTGGCTAGCAGTGTTTCCCAGGAATCAGTACTGGGTCCAGTGTTGTTCAATATATTCATCAATGACCTGGATGAAGTGTCAAAGCATACCCTCAGCAAGTTTGCTGATGATACCAAACTAGGAGGAGTGGCTGATCCATCAGAAGGCTGTGTCACTATTCAGTGAGACCTGGACAGGCTTGAGAGTTGGCCAGAGAGGAAAAAAGGCAAGTGTAAGGTTCTGAACATAAGGAGGAATAACTCCATGCACCACTATAGGTTGGGAGTTGGCATGCTGGAAAGCAGCTTTGAGGAGAATGACCTCGGAGACCTGGTGGAGAAAAAGTTCACCATGATCCAGCAATATGTCATTGTGGCCAAGAAGGGCAATGCTATCCTGGGGTGCATTAAGAAGAGTATGGTCAGCAGATTGAGGGAGGTTAGCCTTCTCATCTGTTCTGCCCTAGTGAAATCACTTCTGGAGTACTGTGTCCAGTTCTGTGTTCACGGGTTCACAGGTTCACATAAGAGCAGAAACTACTGGAGAGAGTCCAGTGGATGACTATGAAGATGATGAGAGGACTGGAGCACCTCTCTTATGAGAAAAGGCTGAGAGACCTGGGTCTGTTAAGCCTCGAGAAGAGAAGACTGAGAGAGAATCTTATCAATGTTTATAAATATGTAAAGGGCAGATGTCAACAGGATATGGCCAGATTATTTTCAGTGGTGCCTTGTGACAGTACATGGGGCCACGAATACAAACTAGTATGTTTAAAATCGTTATCTTAACAAGGTGTCATGAAGTTGGCTGAAAGATGGCAAAAGGTAATAGAACAAAATGGAGACTATATTGCTTAACACAGGTTTTTTTTTTCCCATGAAAAATTCTTCTTTCATTTACCTAGAAAAAAACGCAATTACTTTTTGGTCAACTATTTCTAGACTTGCTCACATGTACCTGCTTACCTGGCAGACATTTACTTGCATTGCAATATGTAGGCTCTATAAACACCCAAAACTGAAATCTTAATTTTTACACATTTTAGTACAATTTTGTGCTAAGATTATAATGAAGGAGTATCATGGGGTTTTATGTTATCTTTTTCTCCATATTATGCTCAGACTTTTCCCTTCAAGCATAAACATGCTGTATGTGCTGTGCATCTGAACTGTCTACTTTCTACCACTACTACTCCACACATTTTTCTTTCTTAACTCCAGCATTCTATCAGAGTATCAGAAATTCCTCATGAAACTTTTAGCATTATTTTCCTTCTCATTAACACAGAAACTTCTCTCTCTGAACCTTGCTTTGATAATTCCCTTTGCGTGACTGTGCATTTGTGTCCAGTTTAGTCAGGTATTCAAAAATGCCTGGGATTTATTTTTTAATTCTATTTTATGCATTTGAAATATTAAAGATTTTATTTTGTCTTGATAATTGTCTACTTGTTTGCATTTGTTTTCTATAACTTAGTAATTTTTTTCCTTATATTTTTGGGGTATTTCTTATTATCACTTATTGTTAGTTTTATTATTGTTGTTGTTTTCATCACTGTCGTTGTTGTCATTATTGTTATTGTTATTGTTAATGCCGCTGATTAGTGGTATGCATTATCCTAACAAACTGGTTCTCAACTTGGAACATTTACAAGTGAACTTTCATTAGTAGAAGACAAATTACCTATTTCTAAACAAATCACTGTATTTAAGAAAGTTGAAATTAGGTATCCAAAGTGGAGATATTCATAGTCACCTTTTTTATTCTGACTCATGTTGATAAATTACAACAGGCAGCTTCTTTCTTTGGAAATTGCATAGTAAACTGTTCAAGGTATAAATTCTGCAAATAATGGTGCTAAATTTTGACTTACAAATGCAGATATCATAGCTGTATCCAGAAAGACTCCTAGAAGAGATGTACAAAACTATTTTCCATAGTTTATATTAGACTGCCAGAGTTGAGCATATCTTTACAGGACAGCTGTGCAAAATAAAAAAAAAGTGTACATAGATATGTTAGTCCACTAAATATAGTTTATTTTGTCATAAGATGACAGTTTGAAAATTCTGAACACTGGAAAAGTAATCCAGAGATTCAAAGTATTAATTGCTAAAGAACTGTTTGATATTTTGTTTAAAAGATTACTTATTTTTCAGTAATATGTTGTAGGTGGTTCTAATTTAGGCAGTGGAGTTTCTCATTCTGTTTGTGTTTCAGCAGTCACATTTCACAAATAAAGGATGGAAATATTTTTTCTAATGTTTTTCTAAAGTATACTATAATCAAAAGCAACTGATGTCACAAAATTGCTGTTGAGTATTTATTACCACAAGAATATTTCCTTACACTTTATGCCATGAAAGTGCAGGACTAAACCCAGATATTTAAAATTACTTATGTTGTTCAGCAATGTAAAATACAACAAAGAGAAAAATAAAAATGAAATGTTATGTACAGAAGGTTTCAAAATCCAGAAATAAATTCCTTGAACATTTATAGTTAGTTGTACCTGTTGGTTAATTGTTTTATTGAAAAAGTATTAAAAGGTTCTAGATCTTAATTTAAAAATTAATTTCAGTATCCCTGTTCCTGAAAAAAATATTTTTAACTGTTGAATCTTGGATATCAAACAAAGTGAAAGCTGTATGGTCTTTAATCTTCCTTCTCCCCTTCTTTTCCTTTGCCCATTGCTATGTTACATTCCTTAAGAATGGGCAATTTTTCTGCATAAAATACTTCTTCAGCATTCTTGTTTTAACAATACCCTATGCTTGACTGCTGGTCTACATATCTATAAATCTTAGTACAGTAAATATGAAAAAAAAATCAACCACATAAAAGAACCTGACTGCTATAATCTAAAACACTAATAAAATAACTGCTCTGAAAGTTATGGTAATAGCATCAAAACATTAAAGTTAATATTTTTTAAAATAACATACATGCCTAGATATTCAAAACTCTCAATCAGTCTGAACGATTTTTTTTTCCTTCAAAATTTTTCATAAACAAACCTTAAAAAAATAGACTAGCAGTTCAACTTAGTAATCAGAATTTGTCTCAACACATTTTCTACAAAAACTGAAGTAATAAAAAAATAAATTTTTGGAAAATGTACAAATAATATACATATTTTTGTCTTCTTGCCATATTTTCTCTAACAGCTCCATATGTCAGCAAGTTGCAATGAAATTGAAAAAATTACAGATGTGAAAGTTTTTGGCTCTCAAAAAAGAACTTTGTTTAATTTTCATGGAAATCTTGGCCTGTGTCTCCTGTTATTTGAAACAAGACATACATCTTTGGTCACATTTCTAAACCATTCTGTTCATCTCATAATAGCAGTTGGATATCTCTGTCATCTAGATACATATTTCAAAGAGAACTACATATTACTTTTTTTTAAAGCCAATAGGGTTCTTCTGAAATAAATATTTATTTGTTCTGATAATTCCTATGATACAAAAATTACAGCCACAGCTTAAGGGTAAAATTGTAAAATCATCTATTTATTCTCAAAGTAACTTCAAAAGAGAATTTATTTGATGTAAGCAATTGTCTTTAGCTATGCAAATATTAAACTACCAGCTTTTCTTTGAAGTCTTAACAGCATCATAGTCAATAAAGTCAAAGGTTGCAGCATGGTTACAGAGGGATGTAACACTATAAATCTCACAACTTGAGGTCTCTCAGCAGCTTGCTATCCATCAGCACAATGGCTCCTTCCTTCCACACTACAAACAGGTCTGAAACCAAGTGAAAAGGCCTTAGAGTTGCTGTAGGAAGTAAAATGCTCTTCAAGTTGGCTTCTTGATAGTCTTGCATAGAAAGGAGAATTAGAAATTTCTTTTCAGCAGGTTCTAAGTTTCTTTAAGGCACAACTTGTAATATGCTGTGAATTATTTTTCTTACTGATGGTAAAAAATCCTCCATAAGTTAAACATTTCAGCCTTTTTAACAACACTCCCAAGTATTTTGCTTTTTAACCAAAGGTATTTGGGCAGTTTAGCATATCTGCTAGCTCGCTTTTCCTCCAGTCCTTTCACAACCTGCAATTGCAGTGCATGCCAAAGTTTAGACTCAACACTTTTCTTTCTTTTAGAATGCTTGAGAGAATACTTAAATATTTTCTCATATAAAAAGGCTGAAATATGCTTATAGTAGTCATGTGTGGTGCAACTTAGGCTTGATTAAAATTACATAATGGATATGAGTAGAAAAATGCAATTACTTCTTCGTGCAAATTCTGTTCAGGTATATGAGCTTTCACATGGGAAACAGATACTGCTGCAACATTATTTTTTCAGAATCAAAAGAATAGAAAATCCTGAAATATGCTTTGTTTTTTCAGAAGGTATGGAATCACAATTAAAAATTAATTATGTAATTACCAGAAATTATCTGTAAAATAGAAAAGCAAAACATTGTAGCAGCTATTTCTATTTTCCTATAAATAAGAATATCCTAGTACTAAGTGATGAGATGAGGAAATCTACCCATCAGTTCTGCTGACAAAATTGGCTGTGTTTGAGGAGTCATCTTCAGAAATATTTTTTGAGGAGCATAGTTAGATAGGTTTTAAAAAGTAACAAAATAATCAAAATAGAAAATATTTAACACAATGGAGCTAGGACTTAAAGTCATGGTGAATTTAATATGAACATTATTAATTTTTGGGCGATCTAGAGAAAGTAGAAAACATATTCTCACATGGTGTGAATATGAAGCATTTCACTTCACTCTACAGAACATTTACATCAGTTAGGCATCAAACTCCCACAGTGACTAAATATGTGTAATTCTTTGGAAATGTTAACTACAACCTTTTAATTTAAAAATCACTGTTAAATCTTTCCCATATATTCATTTGCAACAACAATGGAAAAGAACTAAATAATCTTTAAATATATCTCTACTTTAGACACTGCAGCTGAAACTTATATCCAGTTACAGAAAAAAAATCACAATAATAATATTATATTGGAAAGTTCATAATAAAGCACATAAAAATTAAAACATTTATTTTTGGTCAAACACCATATTATTTGTGGTCTTGCCCAGGAATTGCTCAAGACAGCTAATAATTTAACATAAAAGCTAAAATAGATATCCACAAACCTGGGTAATTTGTACAAGCCATAGGACTTTTTTCCTTTCCCCATTAATAATTGCTTTGAGTTGGTGAGACCACCCACAGTGAGATCATTCTAGGAAGTTGGATATGGGGACGAAAAGGCAGATAAATGGAAAGTAGAAATATTTCTGGAAATATCTGGTTTTAAGTCTAGGATAAATGGAAGACACACTCATTATTATAGATGACAGCTTTCCCTAATAGCCCAAAATATACTTAATCTTGGAGAAAAATTCACATTTATCCCATCTGGACTTATTTTGGGTTTGCTTCTTAGACACTTTGTGTGACCATAGTCTGATTTTTCTCTTCCAAACTTGATCTAGAAAAACAATTTAATATTTCTTAGAAAAATACACACCTAAGAATTTTTTTCTTATCCTTTCCACTCAACTCTTCCATATTAACCAAGTTCAACACTAAGCATTTCAAATTACCTTTGCAGTCTAGTTTCAAGTCACAGATCCTTTAACTATCACACTTGAGCTAGCGGACCCTTCTGACAAAACATCCATTGTTGAATTAGTAGTTTAAATGGAACAAGTCCAAAGAAACATATTTTAGAAGTGATTGCAAAGTATGCACACTTCAACATTAGGCAGCAGGTCAGCAAAATTCATAGATGTCACTAGAAGACCTAGGAACATCTTTCCTGACCCACAAAGTTCTGAGATTTAAAAAATAGCCCCTTGCATTCTGGAGTGAAAAAACAGTGAAAAGAGATCCTCACTTTCCAGAGAAACTACTCTTCTGTTTCAGAAAGCACTAACCATAAGTTTGTGCATTGCAAGTGTAATGTATGTTTGAAGATCTCTTTTGTGGACTCTAAGCATTATGTAGCAAAATTGCTACCTCTACTAAATAACGTTTTTAAAAAGTGAAATCCATTGGGCCATGTATTTCACCAATTATTAAAGAAATCACAGAATCACAGAATAATTAAGGTTGGAAGAGACCTCTAAGATGATCAAGTCCCACCATCAATACAAAGATGTAAATGACAAAATGGTAAACTTTACATATTGAATATTTTTCCATGAAGGAATTTACAAATTGGAGGAAGAGTGAGTATTTTCCTACACACAGATTCTTGGCATGTTTCCTTTTTATTTCTTAATTACATCTCTGATGCAGTAACTACTTTATATCATCTTTCTTTATCTCTACCCAGAGGAGGCTTACATGTCTTAGGTTTAACTAATACTTTAAGTTGTTTCATATATCACCTGTCATGCACTGTTGCAAGGATGATTTTTTTTTGGCATTAAAGTTTTACTGTTTTCTTACTAGCATTTCTAAGATGATAAGAGACAAGACTTTCTGGTTTCTTGTGTGCAAAGAAGACACCAAAGGAGTCTCTGACGCTGTGTTACAGTATAGAAGATACAATGTGACCGAAGAGCTAAGTTTTACGATAATACTTGCAGCATAAAGACTATGATGTACTATACAATGATTTAGAAATAACATATTTTGGTTTTAGCCAAAATATTTATCTTAAAACATTAATACTTTCTTCAGGAAATCTAGTTCCATTTTTTTTCCACTTGATGTAACTTTGGAAACTGTCATAGGAAAGGTGGGAAATTGCAAACAAATCTAAAACAAAATCCTGTCAACAATTTCACTTTGGTTTTCCACCTGAAAAGTAACATCTGAGAGATCAGTTCAACTTTATTAACTAAATCTTCTATAGATGCGAAAAATATTAATGAGTTTATCAGAATTTAGCTTTTGAAGAAGCTTTGTCCAGGGAGACCAAAAGATAAGACAATTATTTTTAGTTCTGCTCTAGTTATTATTTGATCAGCCTTCACTCATCTTACAGGAAGGTGGCTTTGTTTGGGTTTTTGACATTACTCATGGCACTGGAAGTACTACAAAGTACTTAATTAAAGCTATTGGTGCTGATGAATATAGAATCTCTCCAGGAGTTATGCTTTATACAGAAGTACTGACTGCTACATCTTCTAAAGAGCTTTTAAGACCACCTGGGCATTAGGATTAATTCAAAACTAACTGAAATCAACAAGAATATTGCCATTAAATTTCTCCTAGGTTGATGGAATTTAAAACCAAGAAGTAGCATGTATATGACGATCTGCTGTGATGTCCCGTTTACAAAGTATTTTATTAAGTAATTCTTGCATGTAGTTTCTTATGGACACACAGGTGATAAACAGAGAAAATAGTATTGAGGATTTACCAAGGACACATTGTTCTTGTCAAAGCTATTTACTTTCTGTAATGAAATTATTTGGTCCATGGATGAGGAGAAAGCAGAAAATGTCATTAACTGGGAACTTGGCCATGGATTTTAACACAGTAACCCTACAAATACCCTTCTACTCAAACTGAGAGACAGACTTGACTGATAGACTGCAAGACAAGTGAAAAACTGATTAAATGGTTTGTCTGAAAGGTAGTAGTTAATATTCAAAGTGCAACTGGCTACCATCACAAGTGGTGTTTCTCAGGAGCTGATACTTGGGCTGATAATATTTAACATCATCATCAACAACATGGTAAATAGAATGCATCCTGAGTAAGTCTGTGAATGATACCAAATTTGACAAGGTGCTTGATATGCTGGAGCACAAGGCTGTCATCTAGGAGACAGGCTTCTAGTACCAAGCCAAAAAGGAAATTAATGAAGTTCAACAAAGTTGTATGCAAAGACTTGAACCTACATCAGAAACACCCCATGCAACAATATCATCACAGGACTGACTGTCTAGAAAGGAAGTTTGCAGAAAAGGATTTGATTGTCCTGATGGACATAAATAAGCAATGTGCCATTGTTGCAGTGAAGACTATGTGCATCAACAAGAGCATAACCATCATATGAAGAGAACTGATAAATCCCCTTTATATAGCACCAAGTCTCATCTGAATGCAATGTCCAGTTTGGAGCTGTCAAGCACAAGAAAGACCCAGAAAAAATGTAGCAAGCTCAACAAGATGGTCAAGAGCTGTAACACATAACATATGACGAAAGACTTAAAGAATTGCATTTGCTGTCCTAAGAAGAGATGGCAAAAGAGGTCTCTCACGGCTGTTAACAATAACCTAAGCTGAAGTTGAAAGACAGCTAAAGTGTACTCAGAGGTGCTCAGAAAAAGTAAGAGGTAACAGATGTCAGTTGCAGCAAGGAATTCTGACCTGGTATAAGGAAAAATATTTTCACTGGGACAGTGATTAAGTTCAGAGATGTTGTGAAACTTCCATCCTTGCATATTTTCAAAATTCAACCAGACAAGACTCTGAGCAAGCTGAAATAGCTTTACATGGGCTTTTCTTTGAGCAGGAGGTTGGTCTAGATGACCTCCAGCCATTTTTTCCAATCTAAGTTGTCCCCATATACAGAAAATTATCAAATCCCTTACTGACTTTCATTTGGAAAAGCAAAATACAAAGAGTTTGCTAAGTCTTAACCTGCAGGTAGCCATATTTCATCTGGATCAGAACCTTTATGACTAATTTACTGTCTGCTAAATCACCATCAACTTTGCTTTCCCCATTTTAGCATCCATTTAATATTGATGAAGCAAGCTTATGCCTTAAACAGAAGGATCATATCATGAACTGCTTTAACCTTAATGCTTGCAATGTCTCATGTAGTGACTTGCAGAGCTAAGCAACCTTCTTCTTTTTGAAACTTATTTCAACATATTTGCATCTATAAATCTGTAGAGGAAGACTGTATTATGAATCATTACTAGATGAATCATTTTTCTTGATAATCTATTTTTATTCTTACAGTAAATATTATTTATGATCAAGTTGCCACTTCAGTCAAAATATGAGTTGTGCCTGGTGTTCTTACTGGAAAAGAAGAAAATCTCTAACTGATAAGCAATACCACTTAATGTTATCTTCATATGCCCCAGTCTTGCAAAGGGTAGTGCACAGATGTTTCAAAGATATTTAAGCATGCTGAGTCCTGTTACAAGACTAGTGCATTAAACTGTCAGACCTTGATTCTATTCC
>NW_010183420.1:35746-81182 GCF_000695765.1 Mesitornis unicolor
CAAATGGAGCAGAACTGTTTTGCTGCAACCAAATTCCTGGCAAAAAACTTACTTTTTCAAATAGATTCATGTCTTCAGGAAAGACATTAAATTGGTAAGTAGTACATTCTATAAACAGCATGTATAGCTCTCTTCCTTAATTTATAAGTTACTGAATTCCGATTCCCTGAATTTATTTTGTCACACTTGCAAATGTGTTCCCACAGTAAAGTTTTAGGTTGGATCAGGAGGACTTTTCTGAAGCTAAAGGGAAGTTCCCATTCCTGGGAACTTCAGCTGGTCTGAAGCTAGCAAAAATTCTCAGAACATGTATAAACAATCCATGCTTGACCTTCAGTGCCAAATGTTTCATGCTACATAACTGCTCCTTTTTCCCCTGACTATTTGATAATTAAGGCATAACCTGAATTGTTCCGATCAGTACATAATTCCAGTTACATCTCATTTAAGTTTGGGTGTTTTAAACTTAAGTGTGCTTGTATGAGATTTGTCTACGTTTCTTTGAGACAGCAGAGGGGGGAAGGAGGAGAAGAAAGTTGAATTGGAGAGAGTGAAAGGGAAAGGGGAGAATGGGGAAAGAGGGTGACTAGGGAAGGGAAAAGATGCAAAGTGAAAGAAGAGGAAGACAGGGAAAGGAAGTAGGAGAAGAGAGGGAAGGGGGAGGGGAAGGCAGAGGGATGAGAGTGAGAGGAAGAGGGGGAAGGGTAAAGGAAGATAGGTGGTAGGGAGAGAGGAAGAGAGGGAGGAAGAGAGGAATGTAGGGAGGAAGAGAGGGAGGTAGGGAGGAAAATATCTTGTGAGAGAATTAATTAACACCTGCATTGTTCTCTAGAATTATCTTTTCCCACTATATCCTGTAAAAGCCTAGATAACAAACTTGAGCAAGATGCCTAAATTTGAGGCAAGACAAATCCCATACTTAGGTAACAGCCCCAGTGGGGTTTAGAATAGAACAGTTTAGTTGGAAATTACCTAGAGTGATCATCTAAATAAGATATAAAGATATTTATATTGGGATGGCAGAATCTAATAATCTAGAAACTTATGATAATGATTATTACAGTTGCAACTTCTGTTTGTGACATCTATTACTGTTTTCTCTTAAAGCTTTAATTTGCATTAATAACCCTTTGAATTATTTTATTTATTTATTTATATATTTCAAAATTGTAGTTGTACTTATACTAACTTTAAACAATAAATGCTAGGAAAAAACCCCATTACTTTTAATAGAAAAATAGTTCAGGTCTTATAACTTTTTATATGTGTCAATCTCTCAGATCCCTCTTCCCCTCTTTTGCCCCCTCATAAGGTCAGGGAAAAAAAAAAGAGTAGTTGCCTGACCTCAGCAAAAAGATACATTTATTGTCTTCCTCAGAACAGTGACAGCACAGGACGAACAGAGAAAATTTCAATAACACTATCACATTTGGACTTTTTAATTAAAAACCACACCTCTGCAATGTAAAACTATCAATTTCTACCATAGCATTGCATTTTTTCACACTGTAAAATCAAGTAGCCTGCATGCAGGTGACCCCCTTTCCTCTCTCTGTGTGCTACAGCCACAGGCTGGAACAGCCTCCCATGAGCACCAAAAATTCTCTCATTTTGCTGTTGGAGAGATGATGTATTGTGGGTTGTTCTTCTCTTTTTGAGCACAAAAGAACATGGGACAGCTAGATCTGCATAATTATAAATTCACACCAGAAGTGATCATATAGCTCTAAAAGAAGATCTAAGACAGAAGCTGCATCGAGGCAGACAGATCCTGAAAGATCCTAAAGGAAGACATTTATTGATAGAGATAACTAATATATCTTCCTAATGGAAAACCATTGGGGTTTTTTTTTCATCATTCCTATAGTCAACTAAATATATATTAAAAATTTAAAGAGTGTATATGCTCTACCATTATATATTAAAAAATATTAAAGCGAATTTCCAAGTATTCACAACAAACTGATAAAATGACAGAAGCAAAAGAACAACTGGGAAAAATGCATAAGGTCTGAAACTGCATTAAATCAAAGTCATCAGATTTCTTTATTTAGAATAAGCATGTATGACAAAGTATACAACCTCACAATACTCCACAGAAGATAGAAGTAACAATCTTCTATAAGCCTCAGGGTACAAGCTTTATTTGCAAAAATAATTGCTCCTCCCTTTCAAAGTCTGGCTCACATTGACTGCACACTCCTACAATGAGATCAAGATTAACCATCATGAGCCAATCCATTCAGTGCTGTGAGTCACAGATCCTGTTACAGGCAAGGACAACTGTAACCACATTACTGAAACCAGTATATCAAATCTGGTCCACAGGTCACATCTAGGCCAACACTCCTAAAGAGATATATACTAAATATTACTGTATATAGGCAATGCCTCAAGATATGAAAAAGAAATTACAACAGGAGAAAATTACTAGTATGAGTTCTCAGTGGTGAAAATAGTTCAAATGAAAACTCAGTAGCACTCCAAGCAACAACCAGGAGATACAGCTAGACAGAACCATGTTGTAAATAAAAGGCTACATGAGCCCACTTAAGAAAGCAGCTTTGCTGACTTGCTATGATGTTGTACTGTGTTACTGTATTTTTTCAAATGAAAGCCCTTGACAAGCACAGCACACCTGAACTACTGTTTTCCAATATATTAATGGGTCTGTTTATAGCTAGTGGAAACATCTACGCTCTGCAATGTTAATCTATGCCATGTGTAAGAGAATGCTCTTAAATACTAGTATGCCCATGACAAAAATCAGCCTGATCATACTTTGTGGTATAGTTCTTCGTAACAAGATTTACTATTAGAGCACATATTGCCAAACAGATCATTTTAATAAGACAAGAAACATGGCAGAAAAATGAACCAAACATTTTATCGCATTCTTGCTTTCTATTAAAAAAAGCCTCAATATTTTTGCTTAGATGCTGGGTGTTCCTCAGTTACTTCTTTTACAAATACTTGCTTTAGCAAATAAATTCCCTGCCTGGCTCAAATATTTAATCTTGGTGTTGAAGTCTTATGATGAATTTTATTATGTTTTTACTTACACTGCTGCAGTGTACCAGCACTTAGTGAAGACACCCTGATGCAGTTAGATTCACAATATGTTAGGAGAGAACATGAAATTACAGTTATCAGGCTATAACAGGTTGGTAATAGTGGGATGGTGGATTAGATTGAAAAAAATGATTAAAACAGCAGGAAAGAAAAATACCCAACATTTTCCATTGCTTTTACTAGCATTCCTTCTTGAGATTCATGTCAAAGATGCTCAGAAATCTGTATAGGCTTTGTTTAAATCTAAATTTGAAAAATCCTACTATTGTTTATGACATAGCACAGCTTAATATCAGATACCATTTGAACACATTCTAGAAAGTAACAGAGAATAAGAAAAGGTCATAAAGCATCAGACTTGAAGAATCACTCATAAGTATTTATCTCCAAAAGAGCATCTGTGATGGCTGTATGAGCAAACTACTTTATGATCTTTGAGAAAAAACAGAAGAATTTTCTGTTCTCTGCAGTCCTTAGTTTATGACAGGAGCTTCAAAAACATTGAGAAACCATTTGTGAATCTTTAATCCCTGTATGAATTCACCACTTGACCTAGCAGGTGGTATCCGAGAAAAACCTTTACTAAGTTGCAGTGACCTCCAGAGTCACCAAGCAGCCTACAGACAAGACAAAAATAGTATCTGCTGTGGTCTTTGAAAACTGATAATAAAATATTACACTACAGTAAGCAGCTATGAAATGGGTCATTATCATACCTAGGGGAAAAGAGAAAATTAAATATACATTTTGATTAATGAATAAACCCTTCTGAGTCAACAACTTCTTATGAAAGCCTGTGTTACTTTTATATAAAAACTAACAAAACACATGTATTTTGAGCTAGATGCAAGAGGATTAATAAAGCTGCTGTCATGCTAAATGATGTTTTTTTCCAAAACCTTCTAAGAAAAGAATAATCCTTGTCCCCAAGTCCAATAAACTGTTTGCAGGTAGAATTTGTGTACGTGTATTTCCAGCAGCATGCTTTGCCATACATTTACCATAGTGATATTTGAACCATTTTAAATTAAGCCTTGTGTTAAATTTATATGCTATCAGTATGGCTTTCTTAGAATGAACATATATAAGTCCACTATTTTTATCTTGTTTACTGCATTTGTAATACATTTACATGCAATGATTACAAGGACTACTTATGAAACTCAAAATTATCACTTCACAGGGAAATGGATTCAGTAAATAAAATCAGTATCTATGATCTTCTACTTCTATTTAATTTTTCTGTAAGCACCCAGATTTTGGGTGGTAATTGTCTAAGTGCTAAAGTTATGTACTTACAATAACTCTACCATGTTCTTTTGTTACATTTTGTGCTAATAAAGTCATTGATATTCTAGTACCTAAAAGAACTTGTTTGCAGTTCATTTTATAAAAATGTGTCTCACAGACATATGAAATACACGTATCAATAAAATGGTTGTATTGTAATCTTTCAAGGTTAGTATTAAGTACTGTTTAAAAATATTTCTACAGCTTTGGTTAGAGTATATTTATGGTAATTTCTAGTGTACCTTAACATGAAAGCTCTTTAAGATTAAAAGCTGCTAAATTGTAAATAAGTCCATTAATAAAGTTCAAGGTGATTACAATAACAACATGTAAATTTGAGGAAAGTGATGTGCAAATATTAATGATTTATGCTAATTGCACCTGCATTACTTGAAAACATTGTTTTCAGAGATTTAGGATTAAATAAATAAAATAGGAATTATGTTTAGTATTGTGATTCATAACTTGTAACTGATATGTTATACTGGAAAATAAAACCCAAAGTCAGGTTTCTAGATTCTCTGCAAATGTATAAGAACAGCTGGAAGTCAGAGAATGGGATTCACAAAGCCCAGTAAACTGAGTGCGAAGTCACCTGCACTAACTTGCAAACTCTATCAAGCACTCCATCTTCCTACGTCTTAAACCTTCATTTAAGATATGTGGTAAAATTACATCTACCGTAGCTCAAGAAAACAAATAACCTGAAGAGAGCAACTGCGATGCTCTTTCTTCACTTGCATTTTACACTCAGTGTCTCAGTGCTTAACATAAACAAATGAAATGTAATACATATGCTCTAAAATCCTTCTTCTGTCTTCAGTATTCATTGCTTACAGATATATGAGAGCTACAGGGCTTCCTTGTTACTGAAGCAATTCAATTTTGTATAAAATAATCACATACTTCTTAATCTATAAAGCGAATTAAAATTAATGCCAGGTATTCCCCTGGCAGTCTCAAGGCCTAGGCTTTCTTACAGTAAGAAAAGTACATGAATGTCAAAGCAAGAATTTTGATGTGGTTTTATGTGGAGCAATTCAGTACCATCACTGACCAATCTGGTGGTTTTCTACTTGCTCAGAGCTGGAATCAGAGTACCTAGATGACTTGCCTGATTAAAAACAAGTCTGGTTAAACTGCAGCTGAGTTGAGTGACAAATTATACTTAACAGTGATCTCTAGAAACCTAGATGGCTTCTAGAAGCACTTGGCTTTGTTTAATGTAAAGTGTGTCTTTCTAATCACGAGTTTCTAAACTACTAATTCAAACATAATTTAAACCTCTACAAATAAGTATCCAGACAGGCTGTTAATTTTGAATTAAAATCTTCTTGATTATACTCATTGTGAGAACAATCCATTGCATGATTTTGTGCCAACTAGCATTCTCCCAAACAAATCTGAGCTATTATTTGACAGATAGGAATTATTCCCAATAGATAGTTTACATATAGCCAGCCTGTTTTTGGAAGCTAAGAGCTCTTACAATATAGGCATTGGTGCTAATATCAGAAAACAGTCTATACATCTTTAATTTGCTAGTATAAATGCAGCCAATGAATGCAAATGAGTTACATGGATTAACTGCAGATTGAGTTACAGGATTAGTTTCATGGCATTGTGGCTATGTCTTTAATATATGCAGACCACAATGCTGCAATGAACCTTTGTTGTACAGCAGCTGTTCTAAGTTCTGGCAGTTCTCCCAGATCTTTGGTCCACATTCCCTTCTCTTCTTTGCTGTATGCCTTTTTCTTTTAATTCTTCTTGTAGTATGTACTATCTGCAAAGTTTTATCCTACAAGAGTGGCTAGCAGTTGAATTTTCCAGATCAGATTTTTGTTTACAAGTATTATTGTATCTCAGTGGTGCAGGCACACAGTGGAAATGGTAAAGATGAGTAAGATGATTAACTAGTCTAAAGTACTGGTAGAAATCAATAATCATAATAAGACACAAAAATACGATCTTCACAAAATGAAGCTACTAAGAGCTGATGTGCACTCCCACTTCTAAAAATTACTGTTTTATACAGCACCAATTCTTGCCCCCTTTGAAGTGTACAGTGGTCTTATGACCTCAGTTTTATCATGGCTAGTTCAAAGAAATGTTATTAATTTTCCAGTTTTGCTAACGTTACCAAATTTCCTGGTAGGCCAGTATGACACTGTACATAAAACCAGAATCCTATAGCACAAACCCACCCTACCTTGGAAGATCATTTATTACAATTCTTTTTCCTACTAGTTTCAGTATTTGGTTTATAATGTTGCACTGGAATGCAGTGATTTGCTTTACATCATGATCTCTAACATTTAGACATCTGTTCTCCATATGCATTGCAGTAGTACTGCAAAGACAGTTGTGTTTCTCCAGAGAGAAATGGTCAAGGTCTCTGTCTATATTTATGAAAAGAATTCTAGACAAAAGTACTGCTTCTGAATCTTTGCCAAAATCTACTGTAAGTGGTACTCACAAATGTAGAGTTTAAGTTAAGGGATTTATTTTCTCTAAGAATTTGTTACTGTTAGAGTTAACTCCATGTCCATCTCTGTTGAAGCATATGTAGATTAGCAATCTTTTCTCTACAGCTCTGTAGATGCCTTTTGCAAAATACATTTTATTCAGCAGATTTTTAATGTTACAATATACTATAATTATATCAACACTGTTTAAACCACATTTACTTCACTGAAGATAACATGATGCTAAGAAAAATGAGCACTAAAACACTGTAAGTATTCATTATACACTTAAAGTAATTATTCATTTAAATCAGCAGGTATAAATTGCATTTCTACTTTGAATTTATCTAATAATTTAATTAGGTGCCTTATATTAGGTATCTAACTGAACACAGTGGGAAAAGAAATGCCTTTTAAAAATTGGGAATTTTGTAAGGTATGTACCCTGTGAATTATAATATCTGAATAAAACACAGAAGAGCAAATTAACATTTTCATATTCTACCACCATGAGGTAACTAAATTAGCCTAGCATGTATGTTGCTGTGAGTAAAAGCAACCCACAGACCAAAGTTGCAGCTCTAAGGAATTGTTTGGGAAAAAACATGGGTTTTTTACCACAGTCAGGGACAATCTGCTGGTTTTGCACATAGCATATAGAAGTTAACTTAGAAAAAATCTGGCAGATTTCAAAGAGTCAGAGTACTTTATCTCAGACAGATTATGAGAGCTAGTGAAAAAGGGTTATATGTTGGTATCTATTAAATTTATTGAGCTGGTTTTCTTGTATTAAGAACCATGCAGGAAGATAGAAGGATTGACCTCTAAGCTGCATTATTTGATTGCAATGAGGTCAGGACATCTAAGACCTTTGTGAACATGGTGCTGCTGTTCTGATTTACCCAGAGACTGATAGCATAAGGTATAGGCAAGTGAAACTCGGAACTTCTCTTCTAGTAATTTTTTTAGTCCAAAACCAAAAGTCAAAAGATCTCATAAATGAGAAACTATTATTTCAGGAATGTAAAATAACATTACTACAATACAGGATTTCAAATTTGTATTAAATAAAATACTGTCAAAAAACTTCAGTAACTTTTTGCTGTTAAAAGTAAGTCATATGGGGATTTCCTGATGAAAGCTCTGTAGAGAAATGCTTCACCAATCCTATCAGAAATTAAACACACATTTTAATTTAGCTCTTTTTGTTATTTTCTGCTTTTCATTGATCATCAGTGAATGGCTATGTTTAAATTTCAATTAATATTCATGGGAGCTTCCTAAATGTGTAATCTAAGAGTATAAACAAAGAACAAAAGGGAAGGTATGCAACATGTAACAGTTGTAATTTTAACTGTGTTTATCATTATTATCAATTCACCTACTGTTTTTCCATTGCACTAGGTGCAGCCCCACAGCCTGGGGTGGGTGGCTCAAGGAAAGAAAGAAAAGGCACAATGCTGCCTGGCTGTGAGGGGTGAGGGAAGAAAGGGTAAGAAACAGCCCTGTGAGCCCCAAAGGGAGAGTGGGAGGATGGGTAGGAGGGGATTTATCTGTCCTCCTCACAGAGATTCCCCTGGAGAGCGCCTCCGGAGCAGGTGGTTATCCTCTGTGGGAGCTGCGGCCTGTGGAGAGCCCACACTGGAGCAGGGGAACAGCATGAGATGGCACAGGGGCAGACAGGGGCTGGTATGGACCAACCACAGCCTTCCATTCTCCATCCCCCCCTGCATCACTTAGGAGGAGGCAGAGTGAAGGTACAGGACTCAGGAACACAAAAGGGAAGTTGAGGCTGAGAAAAAGGTGGGAGGAGGTAGGAGGAACGTGTTTTGGTTTTTGTCTTTGTTTCTCACCATCTAGATCTATTTTAATAGTAAAAAAATAATATTCCCCAAACTGAGTCTGTTTTTCCCCATCATGGCAATTGGTGACATCCCTGTTTTCAGCTCGATCCACAGAATTTTTAATCTTATTTTCTCCCTCTGTCCCACTGAGAAGGAGTGAAAGAGCAGCTCTCCAGCTGTCTGGCAGCTGTCCAAGGTCAACAACTACACTTGGCAATAAATCTTTGACAGAAATTTTGAGACAAGACAAAAGAATATCTCAGAAACTAATCAGCAAATATTGCCTGATTTCCTTCCTTGTTCAAACCTTTCCCTTAAACCTTTCTATCATGATGTCTCTTTTCTCTTTTAATTTGCACCACAGACAGTAGTATTGTTTGTTGTTTCAATACATCTATTTGTTCCATGGACATTTGCATGAAACATACATGTTAAATAACATTATTGTGGATGATTGTTTGGGTGGAACCACCGATCAGTTAGTGGTAATCATGTGACTCAATATGTAACAAGGGGGACTCACAGCATGACAGCTCTGTGATTCTTTCTTTACATCTAGAGGACCAAGTCCCACAGTCTTATGAACTAAAACAGAAGAAGAGCATTTCAGAGCAGAAAATTATTGAAAATAATTTAAAAATCAGTGAAGAATATTATCTAAGAAACCTGTTCATCAAACTATAACTTTATGCATGCTTATATGTATGTAGTGTAGTGAGAACAGAAGAGGAGAAGGATCTTTACGGAAGCTAAAGCCCATGAATGGCAAGCAAACATTTCCTTGCTTGTATCACTTGGACAGACATGTAATGTGAAAAACATGCCACCTGCACCAGTTATTTTTGGAAGACTCCTGTAGTTCATACATTAGAGGTGCCTTGAAGGAGCAGGAAAATATGGCACTGACCTAAGAATAAATGCTCCAAGTCTGACAGATCTGTGGGCAAGAATCCTGCATGCTTGTCTGTTCATGTCTGCCAAGGCTGTGAGTTTGGGCATTCCTAGACCACATTAGGACATTTTCAACTAGTTGAGGCAGTTCAATACACACCTTCATCACTGATGACTAAGCATATTTATGCTTTCTTTGATTAATTCATACAAAAAGTACGCAAGTTGAGCTTTCAGTCTAGGCAAGGCATAAGGGAAGTTATTTTTACAATCTTATTTAGTTTAGTTATGGGACTGAACAAGCAAAATATGTTAGAAGTGAAGGTTGAAGGCAGGGCTCGTTAGCAATCTGAAATGGCAGCTAACTAGAAATGTACTGCATCAAATAAGAAAGACCGTGAACTTTCCAGAGGAGCCAGAACACAATTGTTTTACTGGACTTGTATTGGTAAAGCTATGCCACTGTGTAAACATTGGAGTACATACAGAAATGTTAATTTTTTATTCTGTCCAGTCTCTCTGCTAACTTAATGTCCAAAATATCGTATAAGTAGATGTTATCAAGTATGGCAGTTATACTGCTCAACTCCTGCACTCCACCAAAACTGCCAGCATAAGGAAATCAGAAAGAAGATGCTTACAGCCATGAGCCATGATGCTCACTAATTTCTTTAGAAACTACAAAAAAGGTCAGAGAAAAGGTGATGCAACTCTGATGTTGATGGTTACAGAATTTACTGCTGTTCATTTTACAAGGTTCCACTTTATGCTTTGGGAAAGTGATCACTGAAATTTCTATTCCCAGGTGACCCTTCCTCAAAACCAGAAAAAGTATCTTTTTCTTCCTCACTGCTCAGAGCTGGAAAAAGAAAGTGAGAAAACTACACTCCTGAATGATCAAAAGCCAGTCATCACCAGGTCAAAACAAAGGAAAAAAAGACACAGTACTGAAAAATACTGCCCAAATGGTGAAACCATTGTTATATGCAAGTCAAAGTAAGTTCTGCCAGACATTCACCCTTCATTTGGAAGCATGGTTCCACAAGGCAAATAGCAAAAAGTGTTTATTCGTGGGTTAAAATGTTTGAGATAGATTGAAAGGCACTTGTTTCAAAATCTCATGCAAATTCACCTGTCAGAGTTCATCTATAGACAGTAAAAACAGTATTTATGAGAGATGCTAAACCACTCAAATAATAATTTACTCCCCTCTTCTGTTTTCTCTGATAAAATAATCTGTCTACCAAAAAAAGAAGAACATTACTGTGTTTATTCCAGGGATTTGAGCTCAGGACTATATTAAGCAGAAATCGGTGATTGACACTTCTAT
This sequence comes from Mesitornis unicolor, assembly GCF_000695765.1. Lineage (NCBI taxonomy): Eukaryota > Metazoa > Chordata > Aves > Mesitornithiformes > Mesitornithidae > Mesitornis > Mesitornis unicolor. The sequence goes on from NW_010183420.1 coordinate 46,642, forward strand.
ACTACATAATTCTATACTGCATATATTGAATACATTGAATCTCTACTTTGGTACTTAGGAACCTCATCTAGAATTCAAGGTTTAGTCTGATTAGAAAAGTGTTCCAGGTTTTATAATATGTTCTAGCTACAGCCTGGTTATTTGCTGTTCTTAGTTCTATCACTTTCTCTTCCATATCAGAAGAAACAAAGATATATCCTTCATTGCAAAAGACCCTTTCTTGAAAAACATTTCAATTCACAAATTAGAATTCTTGGGTGGGAAAGAAGTTTTGGTCAAAAAATATCAGCTTTGAATGAAGGAGGCTTTCAGACAAGCTGAACTCATAGTTTATTAAATATGAAAAAAATTCAAATAATTATCTCCAAGATGCCAAAATTTTTTCATAAGTTCAAAGAAATATTTTCAAAATACCAGAAATTCTTCAGAATAAAAATATTTGGAATGGAGAAGCTTTATAATTTTTTATGCAGACAGTGGAAAGAGTTATTAGAGTCTGAAAAGCTTTGCCAGAAAGCAGTGGATTTCTTTATCATATTTCTACTTCTTTTTGAACCAAAATAAGCAAGAACATATGCAATATGTTCTGCTATCTATCAGGTTATGTAATCAGAATTCCAAAGAGTTTTCTTTTGGGGTGAAATATAGCAGGAACAATTGGCTATATTTGCTCTGTTAATAGAATAATATCACTGGAAGGTTGAAGCAAGAGGGAAACCACTGAAATACTGTAACTACTGGGCTTGTCTGACTTAAAGTGAAAATAGAAACAGATCAATGGAAGTGATGAAAGGCTAAGTTCAGTTTGGCAAGAGGTAGTTTTTAAACACATAATTAGGTAATAACTTTGCAGCCTAAGTGATCTGCTCTGCATTTTTGTCCTTATGTGCACTTTCCCATAAGTCACTTTAGTCACCTCCTGTTCTGCCAGAATCAGTATATCGTTTACCTGGTTTTCAAGTAAAGTTTTCAAACAAAAGTACATGTATGACCGTAGCTTCTTCTGTTGTTTAAGAAAAAATTTTGTATATAAGTTTAATATAAACTTAATTATTCGGGTAGATTTTTTTCATACCTTGTAAGGAAGTATCATTCAAGGGAGGGATATATGAAAAACTGTTTAACTTTATTCTGAAAACAACTCCCAGGGAGTAATTTTGTAATTTTGTTATAGAATTTTTGTAATCAGTGGCCCAAAGTAGGTTAATTCATACCTGTTTTGCCTAATGCCAATACATTTCCTGGGACAATCATTATTATAATGTATATCAGAAGTCAATAATATCTTTTAACACAGAGGTGCCAGTGAAATAAAAAAAGTTAGACTCCATCATTATTAGTTCATTAATATTAGCATGACAATAGCAACTTTGAAAGGTGAAAAAATTTTCAAAACCTTATTTTTGCTATAAGTTTCTTGGAAAAATGGGTAAAAAAATAAACCTTTAAAAAGCCATTTTCGGTTTATGCCAAGTAGAGTATCAGCATAATGGAAAATTTCCAATAATGACCTTAATGTACAGATATACATAGAGAGTTTGTTCTCATAGTTTACAGCATCCCACTCTGTATTTAGCAAGATGATGAAAAGCAAAAAGATAAATGTATTTTATTATGAACAAGTTCATGTTTGTGGTCAGCAGATAGGAAAAACCTTCAGTAGCATTCCATACTCGTCTTTGAACCTTAGGTTATCTGCAACAACCTTGACTGAGATTTTTAAAAGTATTAATCACAACTGAAGGATTTGTTCATTTTTCAATGTATGGCTGAGTTTGCACTGAAAGCAGATCACTGAATACATCATTTCGTTTTTGTCACATTTTACATAGGTGCATACGTGTAACTCTCCTGAGCACTTCTTGCCTGTCAAAATGTGAACATATTTCAGCATCCCACCTGAAGAAGGCATATTAAAAAAGGCAATGCAACAAACAGCAAAATACCAGAATGAGGGGTTGGGATTTGTTTCTATGATCACTACCTAGCTGTGAAAGTTCTCTATTCCCTACAAAAGCATTGGTTATTATCAAGAATAGAATCCTAAGCTAAAAATAGCTTTGGTACAGTGTGGAAGAGTTGTTGTGATACATATGTATTTATAAACACATACACACACAAATACATGCAAAGAAAGCCATTTAAGAAAGTATTGATAATATAACAGAATCTATGGGTTACCTTAGACAAACATATTCTTTTTGGTTGTTAGATATAACAACTCCAAATGTGATTGTAAGCAAAAAATACACAAAAAGATGGAGGTGGCTTCTTCAGGAAGTGTTAAGAATTGGATTTTTTGCAGTCCCGATTTAAAGATCAAAAATGAACCTTTAAAAATTCAAAACAGAAAGACAGAAACACAAGCAGCCAACTGCCTCAGAATTTCAACTATTTCCTGCTTAACGTATTATGGACTAGCACAGCCCATTTGAGTTCTTTAACAAAGAGAGAGTTTCCATCTTACTTATCAAAATCATTCCTGGAAGTCATTCCACTTCCAAAAAACCCCCAGTAAATCCAGCCAGAGTTCCATCAGAAACTCGTCTGTCAGGCATGACTTTGTATTTTTTTGACAACTGACCTACACATTGGGTAAATTGAGGTAGGATCCCTTGAGTTTGAGAACCAGTGCTGCCAGACTTTCCTGAAAAACACTTTCCCTTCATCAATAATGTTTTCAATTCTTCAAGTCCATTTTTCAGCTGGATTTGGTCCAAATCTGCTCCCTGTCCATTGTGCCCTGTGACATTCTGGTCTCAGTTGTTAAGTGCAAAAACTGTCACTAACTTCCAAATTGAGCAGTGTCTGCACAAGTGCCCTGGAGTGTGCAACTCACTCTGACCCCTCTCAGTCAGGGCCTTGCTGCCTGACACTCCTTTGCCCCATACACAGGAGTTTCCTATCTGCCCTCCATGCTTTCTGTTTTTCTCTCTCTCAGCATGTCCTCTCACTTTCCTCTCACTTTCCCCGTTGCAAGGGTACAATTCTCCCACTCCTCCAGTGCAGAGAGCTCCATCTGATACAGAGTGTAGCAGTCAATATGATCATAACCTCTCTGTTTAAAGTTTTATTTTTAAGTGAATACTGGATTTTTTTTCCCCATTTATTAAGATTCTTTTTGTTTTAATATTTAAAAGGCATAGAGCTTTACTCTCTGTTATATATTAGAAATTATTAACGAATTACACTACTGGTGAAAAATAAAGATTGTTAACTGGGGTACTATTTTTAAATATCCTTCATTATCGTTGCATCTACTAACCCAAGAAAATTGACAGCCCAGGTAAGAAAGGGCATACTCATACACTTCAGAAATTGATAAAATAATGAAAGTTATGTCAAAGTGAGTCAGATACAGTCTGGCAATACAATACCAGGAAGACTTTGCATTAAGAAGGAAGGCTAAATAGCCCTCTCGTGATGACTGCCCTGATGAAGCTATACTACACTCAAGATTAAGTTAAGAGCTTTACACAACAAATGGACAGTGGAGAGTTATCTATTTAAGAATGAACTGGCTCAAAAATGTCTCGTCCATGGTTCATAACATGATGAAATACACTGTACTCCTTTTCTGCCCTATCCCGATCCCACAAGGCTAAGACAATTATTTAAATTAACCTCTGGCTATCATGCCACAATTACGTACTTTCTCTGTCACACAGCAGCTACATTATGAGGGGCTTTTCTTTCTCTCTCCTCTTTGTTTTTTTTCTGTATTATTTCATGACCCAGAAATTTCAGAATTCAACCACTCCCCAAAATCGTTGACTTGCATCCAAATCTTGCACTGTCAAGGGTCTATTTCTCAGTCAAATAAATGTTTGCAACAGCCTTCCTTACTCTAAACAACCCAAGTTTTTTTTAGACTTTATTGGAAACAGTTCTCATCTGGTCATTAGTCTCATTGTTACAGATGCAAGAGGTGAAATTTTAAAAGAAACTAAACTTTCAGCTTTCCATAAGATATTTTAAAAATAGATTTGAAGAAGAGATTAAAAAATAAGCAATATTGCATGAGTCAAAAAATCCAGGTGTTATCCCCAGTAACTGTAAATCTGATATACTTTAACAAAAATAATACCTTTTATGTAATCAAGTACTATTTGCAGCTTAAAGAAAGAATATGAAGAATTAAAGATAATCTTGCTATTCATCTAACAGTGTTCAACAAGAGTACATCACATTTCTGAAACAAATGTCGTTAGTTGTTTAGCCAGGATAAGCATAGTAACATTCAATTTAGAGAAATTTTAACTTTATCTTTTTAAAATTTTCTTGTAAAAATCCCAATTCTATGACAAACTATTGTCTTCGACAGTGGAATCAATCATAGGATAAAGAATTTACACATTGAGAGTATAAGTAATGAAGTCCAGGGAGTTTTAATCTTTTAGCCTTTAAAATGTATAGTTGAAAAGACCAGATAATGGGTCTTTTTCCACTTGTGGTCAAATCCCAAAGGCATTTTGCATTCTAGGAGACTGCAGCAGGCAGAAGTGAACCTTTGCTGTATCTTTGACAGATTTCTTTGCATCTTAGGGTGGATGTAATTGCAGCATCTGCACCAAATATGATTTTCAGTTTAAATTTAAAACATGTAAAGTTTAAAAATATATTAGCCTTCAAAACCCCTTAACTTTAAAAAGATCCATGTCATTGACCTTCAAATGTTGAGGTGAACATGTCTGTGTGTACATGTGAGAATTTAGATTGATTTAAGCCTCCTGTTACCTTGTTTATGCAACAAAACTTGCACTGCCATAGCCACACTGGTATAGCTGTGTCAATCAGCATCTCCACTGTACACACAGAACATGCCATGAGAAGTAAAATGTCAATGTAGTTACGTTGTTTTATGAACAATAAACAAACACCATCTTCTGTCAACAAGGACCCTTACCCAGTTTTGCTGGTAGAGCTGTGATATCCATATGACACAGTAAAGTATTATAAAGTGCTTCTTTAGAGTTTTCTCCCTGCTTTTTGTGAAACTTAGTAGTGAAGACTGATTTCTATTGTAATACTTATTAAAAATAAAAACCTGGCCCAGGGGTCTCCAGTGGTAATTACATTGTTTCACTATAAAGATCTGCCTTTTTCAGTCACCAGAAATTCTTAGTCATTAAATGACTTGGATTTAAGAAATTTCAGCACCAGACAAATGAGGAAATAATGTATCTTGGGAAGAAACATTGAAAAACAAACTGTCTAAATTTGCAATGTCTTTGCTTAGTTCTAATGCAAATTTGATGAAAACTGCTAATTGTCAGAATCTTTTATAATATCCTGACCCAAGTTTTCCTAACAAGCTTTGTTTGCCACTGTCATTTCAAGCACTTGTTCTAATAAATACTTAAAGGTCACTCAAAGTTTGTGCTGTGCTGTACTGTACTGTAGAACATCAAAATGCCACAATAGCACCAGCTTTTCGGAGTTGTATGATGATATATTGGCATAGCTCCACAAAAGTCAATGGAACTGTTCTAATTTATGCCAGTTGAAGACCTAGCTCACAGTGCTTAAATTGAAATCAGATTTCACTTATGACTCTAATTAAACAAAAAGAGTCATAAAAACCTGACAATTACAGTGAAATATTTTTCAGGCTAAAAATGCCACTACCAGTTTGGCACATAGATAATCTATTTCAATGGCTAAAATCATGGGCCAGGGATACCAACACTCTGGAACTGAGATTATTTTTTCTAATCATAATTTTAATTCTTTTAAGAATATTTCAGGTTTTAGGTCTCAGTGGAACCAAATGAAAAAATTAGAACCATCTACACTTATTTTTACCACATAGTGTCACACTTCTTTTTGCTCACTGGAGCACTGCACACAGATGCAATTTTAAGGGAAAGATTTGAATAAATCAGCATATGCCATAATATATGCCATAACCTAACAGCCTATGAAACAGGAAGTGCAGTGTAAAGATTTGTTTGCATCTTGAGCTCTTCTTGCTCAAATTCTCCATGTTCAATGTCAGTGCTTTTGTTCTCCAGAAGGTCCTCTGAACTAAGTAATTCTTAGGGATAGTGAAAACATCTCACTAAACAAAATACAATGTTACACAAAACATTTCAAAAGTCAAGTTAGAGAAAACTTGGTTTACTCATTCAGGTGAGCATCCACTGAGAATGAATGGATCTCATGCACATTGTCAAGTAATTGATATCTAAAGTTAGATAACAAAAAGTAATAGGAAAGGTTTGGTTACCTTTCCAAGAAAAAATATTATGTACTTTCAGCTTTTGTATTGCTTCAGATGTTCAGGGATTTCTCTTGTTTTCTCAAAAAAAGCTTTGTTTCAGACAGGTTAATTTATCCAAACTTGGCAAGGAAGAATAGGATCAGAAGTAATTTTTACACGCAAATTTGAGAGGTTGGCCAAGTATTCTTGATAACAACTAATAATTCTATTTCACCATTACCTGGTAAAATGTTTTCATAATCAGTACATTTCGTATTAACTGTGATTTACCTCTGAATATGTGTTTAAGAATTTATTATATTCTTCACAGACACGTAACTACTGTCATTATCTTGAAGCCCGGAGTTATTTGTGTGAAGTATAGTTTTTTTAATGGCAAGATAAACAGCATCTGGCCTTGCATAGGATTCAGTATCTTGTTACCACAAGTTGCAACAGCTATGTCTAAAATGAGAGTATTGCCATAAAAAATTAAGATTAACTCTTAAAAGGAGTTCTATAAGGTGTTTAATGCACATGTTTTTCAAGATATTTTTAATTGCCTCTAATTCTTCAAACTAATTCAAAAAGCTACCATCCAAACAGAAAATAAAAACATTTTCAAACCTCTCATTTATATTACTAGGAGCCAGGAACAAATGATTGAATAAATAGATAAAGACATTTGGGGCTAGGGTTTTTAAAAAAGTTTTCCTTTTCCAATAAGTTTAATTATTAAAAAATTGTAAACTGTCAGCCTGATTCTCCATAGTTCTGTGATTTACACTCTTAAGAACTTCTCATCCATTTTACTAAGAATATTGCATAATACTCTGAACAACCCCAACTGTTAAGTCATTTGATGGTGAAGGATGCAATGTCTAAATTCCACAAAGAAACGCAATGTGGAAAACTGAAGAGTCAATAAACTGAAATACAAAATGAAATGCTAATTTATTGAAATTAATGAAATGCCCAATTCTTCCTTCCATATGATTCTGTTTTCATTCTAGTTCAAACATTTGTAGTCCTTATTTATTGGGACTGTATATTTGATTTCTTGTCTTCATTGTTATGAAGCAGTGACTGAAAGATGAACAGTAATAGACACAATAATATTGGACTAAGAAAACTATTCTTTATTATACATATAAGAATATAGGAAAGCAGACAGCCTTCAGAGTTCATATCTGTCTTTGGAGTATTTCTTTCTTTCCCCTACATATTCTGTTCTTCAGTATGTAGACTTTTTAGTATTTTTTTTTCTAGTAAATGGCCTTCTCTTTAGTTTGTCTCCTGAATACTGTAAGGCAGGACTGGCTAGCTTGCAGATTGGATACAGCAGGTTCAAATATTTCACATAAGCCTGGAGAAGTAATAATTGTTTATTGCCAACCAATCCTGTCTTCCTTTCCTAAATTTCACTTGAGTTTATAGTAATGTAAACTGATACAGAATATTTACACATTTCTGTTTCAGCTCCTTGAGGCAAATACTGAGGTATCTGCAAATATCTCCTGCCATTTCTTGGAGCAATATTCTGCCAATTCTCTTTCTGATACTCAATAGCACTCATGTAGCAAAATAAAAGGACATTTGGCTTGCCCAAGAATAGAAGGTTAGTTAATTTTTCTTTTGAAGATCACTAAAATGAAGATATTTATTTAAATATTTAGGATTCAACCTAGCACAAATGAGGTTAGTAACTGTACAAATATTTCGCTGTTGGAGACAGGAGATTGAGATCAAGACCAAGTGTTTTTATATTGTCTGTAATTACAATGGATAAAATTTTACAGTAATAAATCTAGTTCCAGCAATAATACCAGCAGGCTGTGTATCATAGAGTTTGGTCTTGTTTATTTTTACATTTGCTGCCACATTTTTTATCAAAATAATTTAAAATAATTAAATCCTAATTTATGCTTCCATAACTTGTATGACCTTGCTCTTTGTTTTCATATTCTTTGTGAGAAGGCACTTTTTTCATTTAAACTCAATTTTCCTTTAATTAAAATGTAAAATAAATATTTCTTAGACAATCATAAAACCGTTATGTTCCTATAGAAAAAGCTGTCTTTGCATGGGAGTGAGACTCTCAAAGCTAAAGAAAGTGTAATGTTAACTTACAACGAATTTTACAGGATATCATATCAGTGTTAAATTTGAACAAACTTGCAAAGTTTTTTATCTGCATGTTCTAAACCTTTCTTTGAAATGTCTGGAGCTTATTTGGCTACAATTCATATTATCAGTCACTATTTTTAACATGCTTAGAGCCCTGTAGTTTGCAAAACCTGTCAATAGTGTTCTAATTGACACGATTCTGACAGACATTGGTTCATTTGCTCTTCTATTTAGATCCCCAAAATAGAATCATATGTGTCTATAACGTTTATTTTAATAAATTTTTGTTCTGTTTCAAAAACGTACATGCAGCAAATATTTTAAAGAAGTATGAATTTCGGATTAGAAAGGAACAGGATTTAGGCTACAGATCTAACACATTCATAAAGCTATGTTAAAGTATTGCCAAAAATATGAAAAATGGTAAGAACGAAAAACCTCTACTTCCTCGCTCAATGAAATTTTTCAGTACTTAAACAATCTTTGGCATGTTTTCCACCACTGGAAACATTCAGTCTGGGATTCAAGGTGGAATTACAACCAGTATTCAGAAATGAAAGAAACCTCTCTTCACTGATGTTCCTGACCATTTAAGATACAAGTGCTGCATTGGGTCCACTGAACTGAAAAAAACAGAAAGTACATGCAAGCTGATACACGTGCATCCACCCATTTGTACTACGAATCGCAGAACACTATCAAGCAGTCATATGAAAATCTTTAATCAGTCTGTGTGGTATCAATAGAGCAAAATCTTTACCCAACTAATAAACTTAGTAGCTAAAACAAGAACATTGCCTTGAGCTTTGCAAAAAGCAGTATGAATGCAAATAAATAAAAAATGAAGTTTTTTTTTTTTCAGGCAATTTGAGGAACATTTTGTTTTGTTTCAACTTGCTTTTGTCCCATTTACTCTTGTCAGGAAGACAATCATGTGGACATGTGTTTTCAGATGTTCTCAGACTTCGCTTGCTAGTAGGAGTGGCATGTGGTTTATAGAAAAAAGGAGGATCATATGCTTTTCAGATGTTGTTCTTACAATACTAAAAGTAAAGGTCATTTATTTTGTTCTTGGTCTCCATGTCCTCTCTTTGTAAACCACCAGTATATACAGTGAAGCCAGCTATTTGTCCCCAGAATTATTTATTCCTCAGGTTTAACCAAAGGCAAAGCAGAAGGCATCAGTTGAGATATGATAAACAGGTAATAACTTCTGTAGGATAAACTTGAGCTAAAATAAAAGGTTTCATCTTGTTTTTTTGGTTTGGTTTGGTTTTTTTTCCCCCCCATACATATCAAATCGAAACTAATCCTTTAAGAATCTCCATAAGTTACGAAATTAAAGTTCTCAGAACTAATGAACATAACCTCTTTTTTATCTGTTGTCATGGATGGAGTGATATACACAATTATGATCTAGCAATGATTCAAGATTTCAAGAAAATGAAGGTGATTTTTAGCAATGCTTAATCAATAACCAATTTTTATATTTAAGGTGATCCAGAAATATAATAAAACAACAAATTAGTTACAGATCACAGAATTACAAGTTCCAAACTAACTTACATTAAGGTATTCTAAATAAATGTGTGTGTACACAAATTATGCAAATAAATAATAGATATTTGGTACCAAGAGTATAGATTTCCAATCCTGTATAAAAAGATGTATATAAGTAAAAGACAAATGCATATAACTAAAGCAATGAATAAAGAAGCTAGCTTGTAGATAAAATTTCCCTTTTCTCAACTTTTAGAGCAAATACAATGCATTGGCATTTCTCAACAGGCAATAGTTGAGTATGGAGTAAAGCTGACTTCACCCTGGTCTTTTGTCATCTCTGTCAGCAGATGACCTTGAGGAGCTGGTGCCTGAGAGGCCTCCACCCTCAGCAGTGGGTTTGTAATGGGGACAGGAGGGATCTCAGGTACGTTTCCCAAGCAACAGGAGTTCCAGGTGTGTTTAGGGAGTGCCTAACCATCTCAACTCACTGTACTTGTACTAGGGCTTGAAGGTACCAGATTGTCTCAACTCACTGCTTCATTAAGCAAGATCAGAAAGTGTCATATTGTGTCAGCTTACAGTGGCTGATGTTGACATAGAACCGTGGCACCAAGAAAGGGGGAGGTTGCACAAACACATCTGTGCATAAAAGAGTAACAGAAGGCTATCAAAAATATTTCTGGCATTTTTGCTAGGTCAGTGAATATAATATGTAGCAGTGCAAAAGGATAACACCACAGCTATTTCACTGACTTTTGTCTGTGTCTATAGACTCACAAGGAACACTTACATTTAAGTTAAGAAAAAAACAGATAACGTTCATATCTTCTACAGATAGCTAAACTCTAAAGCACTCCCTTAAATCAGATGGCCTCTCTAAAAACAAACAAACAAAAACAAACAAACAAACAAATAAAAGAGGAAAATAATTGGGGGGGAACAAGAAAATAAAAGAAAAAAAAAGAAAAAAAAGGGAATCACAGAATCACAGAATTGCTCGCTTGGAAAAGACCTCTGAGATCATCATGTCCAACCGTTCCTGTCTACCCACAAAATCGTATCCTTAAATCCCTCATCTACCCGCTTTTTAAATACATCCAGGGATGGTGACTCCACCACCTCCCTGGGCAGCCTGTTCCAGCCTCTGACAACTCTCTCAGTAAAGAACTTCCTCCTTATCTCTAACCTGAATCTCCCTTGGCACAGCTTGGTGCCATTTCCCCTTGTTCTATCCTCCATCACCTGGGAGAAAAGACCAGCACCCACCTCTCTACAACCTCCCTTTAGGTAGTTGTAGGTGGTGATGAGGTCTCCCCTCAGCCTTCTCTTCTCCAGACTAAACAACCCCAGTTCCCTCAGCCACTCCTCAAAAGGCTTGTTCTCCAGACCCCTCACCATCCTTGTGGCTCTTCTCTGAACACGCTCTAGAATCTCAACAACTTTCTTGTAGTGAGGGGCCCAGAACTGAACACAATACTCGAGGTGTGGCCTCACCAGTGCCGAGTACAGGGGGATAATCACCTCCCTGGACCTGCTGGTCACACTGTTTTTAATACAGGCCAAGATACCATTGGCTTTTCTGGCCACGTGGGCACAGTGCTGGCTCAGTCAGGTGCAGTTTAACAAATATGATTTTTGAAGCTGGTTGGAGTACATAAAAAGGAAAAGTCCTAAATCCAAATTTTGAAGTTCACAAATATCAGGTCTTTGGTACAAGATTGAAAGCAGACTTTCTTATTAACGGCTGCAACTTGAAGCATTCTAGTAGTTTTGACTTCTTAAGTACTTACCATGCTAAACTTTATTTTCCTTGTAGCTAATTCAGAATTTTATAAATTCTAGGTAAAATAATATCAGCCAATACAACAAAAAAATTGTTTCTTTTAATCTCTGAAGTGTTACATTCTTTTATATGTCAAATGATAACAGCAATGAGCCTACAAGAGTATTTTTAAAATCACTGAGGTTTGTCACTATATTTTTTTTGCAAACAGCTCCTCAGTAAGTAGCTACACAAGGTTACAAAGCAGTGTTCACGTTGCTTTAAGTGTCTTGCAAGGGACATTTATATTCTATCAGCACAGTGTCTGGAAATGATAAAATCCAAAATGTAATAAATACTTTCTCATGTTTATATATTTATCAGCTATAATTACAATAATGACTCCTGACTGATTAAAGTATCAACAAAAAGACAACCTGATGAAACCCATCTGTAGTATCAGCTGTTAAGATTTTTTTAGTTCATACTGAAGTCTATGGCAGCTTTAGTACAATCTCCATGACAGTAAGACATCACAATTAAAAGTAAAGTCTAGAACTAGATTCTGTAACAGAACTATAAAATCATAGTCTGATAAGGCATAACAGTGAATTAAGCTTGTTCTATCATTTATCTGTCTTTATCTGTTTTTTATCTTTACTTACAAGAACGATCATATAAAGAAAATATCAGATGAGGCTGCAGAGCAAGAAAATTGACATGATGCTTAAAAGGACCATCTGGTCCCTAAAGTTCATGATGCTGATGTTCTTTCTGCTGGGCTTCTGAAGTCCTATGATTACATCAGCTTTCATATAAGGAAAAAATACTTTTTGCTTTATAGTTAGAAGAGGAAAAAATATTATCTTAAAGCAATATTGAACAGCATAAGAGGAACCCAAAATATTTTCAAAGAAGTTTGGAATTATTAAATTAAAGAACACTGTGAACTGTGAATATGATGGGAAAATTAATACTAAATTCTTAGTTAGATCTTACAGAAAACTAATTTCTTAAAGAATTATATCTTAGGCTGAACAATGAGGAGGAATTTTGACATATATTAAATCATGCATTGTTCATTTTATTTTATCATTACTCATTTAATCTTAATCCTACTACTATGCAGTCCAAGAAATTAATAGCCTAGGGACTTGGAGTCTTTTGCCCAGCTATGACAACTCTCTGCCTTATCACAAAACAGAAACTAAGTAATGTTACTTACTATAATTAACACAACTCCATTGTAAAGATTCAAAACTCACTTCAGCTTTTTACCATTAAGTCCATGCAGTAATAAAATGCTTATAAATGTCAAATATATTTAATGAAATGTGTTTCATCACAATTTCTCAGAGAACTTTCTGGAAAACAAAACAAAATCCAACAAATAAACCTCTTGTACAAAAATCAGATCAAGTCTTTATGGAAGGAGTCCAATGAACCAAAGTAATAGCAATGATGATTTGCAATAGCTTCCACAATAATAACTTTTAAAAGTAACGGCCATACTTAGAGCAATAACAACCTAAGGAAGAACATTGTATCCATGCTCTCATACAACAAATGAAAAAGTCTACTTAGATAGAGATGCATTCAAGCTAGGCAGTTTTAGAATGAATATATATTTGTGCTTACTAAGATGGCCCCTGTTTTTTATGATTACAAGAACATTTAAAAGATTCCATATTACATGTGTAGAGCCATACTGTAAATTAGTTGCTATACTCATTATGTAATTAGAAATGTTATCTAAAACAAGTAAGTAATTATTAACATTCACATATTCAGACAACTTCCAAACCCCACCAAATCAAAATTTCTAAACAGTCTAAAAGAGTTATGTATCTAGATCCTTTTCTCAGGGCTAATTATTTTGACAACATCTAGGTAATTATTTCTCACTGAAGCATGGTCTTTAACCTGCATCTTTTATTTACAAGCATAGTGCCTTCATGCAAAATGGCTTAGGAGATCTTACCTACTGGGACTCATTTTGCCCTTAAGATGTAACATGTATTCCTTTCACCTTTTCTTCTCCACTTTTTGCTTCTAAAATGAAGGTCAGAACCTCCAGGGGTCTTGGTAATTTGTGTTCCTCCCACGAAAAGTCCTTATTGTCCCCTAAGAGTCCTGATGAGCACTCATATCACCAATTCCTTCCAGAGGAAGGAATGGTCAGTTTGACTGCTTTGTACATTGTCTGCTTCATGTGTAGGTAAATTCAAGCAAGGGTTTTCTGTAGATAATGATGTCGGAGATTCTTCCAAATGAATTAAACTACATGACCCACTTAGGTAAACATTCCTTTTACACTGAGTGGAGATAAAGTTTTTCTTTGCCGTCAGCAAAGAGCGAGCAGTAATAACATTAATTCAGTATTTGGAACAAACAGTTATAGCATTTGAAATAATTTAACAAAGTTGTAATTTTCAATTAAACATTAATATTCACAGCTGGACACAAACCAAATATTTCTAAAATTTTTCATTAACGTATAGTTATATTTATAAAAATAGTTATAGTTCTGTTGGGCATAATTAGCTCAAACCTCGTAGAAGTATTGTAGATGTATAGCAGATCTAGAAGGTAGGTGACCACTGCTCACCATTTTAGCAAAAGCACGGAAGTTTTGATTTGACCTTTCAAAAAATACCAAATATCTAAAGTTTAAATTAACTACTGAAAGTTTAAATTCGTGAAAAAAGGTATTTTTTTCTGTTAAGCAAAGTAAGATTGTATTTAAGATGGTATAAAAGCTTAACAGTAATGTCATGTTTTTTAACTTCAATTTGGCTTCCTTCTACTACACGTCTTTTCTTCTCTGTGTCCTCTAATGCTCTGCTATCCCCTCTGCCTCCCAGTAATATCTATCTCCTTTTAGCTGACTATCTAGTCCTCAGTTTATTACATGTCTCTTTGGATCTGGTCTGTTTCTTGAGCTGATTTCTCTAACATAATGACCACTGTTTCTTTCACTGTTTTGTCTTTAATTATCTCTGTCGTGCCCCAGTTCATTATGCCTTCACTCTGTTTGCAAGGACTATTAACAATTTCCAGTCATATTCCAGTCATTGTCACTTTATTGGAACTTCCCCTTATTCTCTTACACAGATGTGTATCACCTACTCATCATATATAAACACACTCTTTTATCTGTCCTCTAATAGAGCCTTATACGTCATTCCCTTCCCACTCCTCTGCTTTTTGTCCTTTTCTTGCTCCCTCCACACTATGTGTCCAATGTTTGGAATGGGCTGTCTATTATCACTTCCTAAATATATGACTTGCCTCCACATTCAGAGAACATGTTTCTCACTGCTACTTCACTTAAAACCTTTTCTTACCTACATCTGCAAAACTGTAGCTCATAATCAGAAAATGAGATGTGATATGCTGTAAAGAATGGATGAGCTTATCTGACTTTAGTATGTTTGCCTACATTATGCTGAGTAATATCAATTATTAAAATAAACTATGCACTTTTTCAGCCCATCTGTTTCTTAGCTCAGCTTTTTTTTTCCCCCTGCCAACAGCCAAATCATAATGGTCATGTTAAGAAAAACTCACAGACACTGCGGTTGCCTTTGATCTGTGTTTGTTTATAATTAAAGCTACATGAAATAAGCTGAACCTTGCACTTGTAAAACCTAAGCGAATACACTTTTTAAATATGCAGATGTTTATTATTTATTTTCTGTCTTTTATAAAAGAAGTTATTTTTTATAATTTGTATTTTTATGTTTTACAGTTCTCAAGCAGTCACAGACAGTACTGTTTTTTGTAAATAAGATTTTTGGAACACTTGAAAAGAAATTTGGTGCATAACTCATATATAATTTTGAAGTTAAAACTTTTTTAAAATATAAATTCATTACTATTTTATCTTTTAATCACAAAAATCAAACAAAATCATTTATTAAAACTACTCAGTGGATCTCCAGATAGAAGAGGTTTGCATGACCTTATTGAGAAGAATTTCTTATATTTGCCAGAATTAATAGAATTTTTTAACTTTTCAGAATTAGGATAGAAGTGCCTGAAGGCCAGGAAGCCTTGTCAGATTCTTGGTACTTCCTGTTTTCAACAAGGTTGAAAATAACACTAGAACGGCATTTTGTTTTTTGGATTTTGGCAAAATCTGTTTGACTTACGGAAAAACTTCGAGACCCCCTAAAGAACCTAAATAACCTTAAGGTGCAGAGGTCCATGGGACACGATAACATCCACCCACGGGTTCTGAGAGAGCTGGCAGATGAAGTTGCCAAACCGCTATCCATCATATTTGAAAGGTCGTAGCAGTCTGGTGAAGTTCCTGATGACTGGAAAAGGGAAAACATAACCCCCATTTTCAGAAAGGGGAAAAAGGAAGACCCAGGAAACTATTGGCCAGTAAGTCTCACCTCTGTGCCTGGCAAGATCATGGAGAAGAATCTCCTGAAGGATTTCCTAAGGCACAGGGGGATTGAGGATGCAGTGATTGGTGGTAACCAACATGGCTTCACCAAGGGTAAATCATGTGTCACCAATTTGGTGACCTTTTATGATGGAGTTACAGCTTCGTTGGATAAGGGAACAGCAATGGACATCATCTACCTGGACTTGTGCAAAGTGTTCAACACTGTCTCACAAGACATACTGGTCACGCAACTGGAAAAATGTGGATTTGATGGATGGACCACTCACTGGATAAGGAATTGGCTGGATGGTCGCACTCAGAGAGTTGTGGTCAATGGCTCAATGTCCAAATGGAGACCAGTGACGAGCGGTGTTCCCCAGGGATTGGTACTGGGACTGGTACTGTTTAACTTCTTTGTCAGCAACATAGACAGTGAGATCGAGTACACCTTCACCAAGTCTGCAGATGACACCAAGCTAGGTGGTGCAGTTGATACCCTGTAAGGAAGGGATGCCATTCAGAGGGATCTGGGCAGGTTTGAGAGGTGGGCCCATGCCAACCTCATGAAGTTCAAGAAGGCCAAGTGCAAGATCCTGCACCTGGGTAGAGGCATGAGCACAAATACAGGCTGGACAGAGAATGGCTCGAGAGCAGTCCTGAGGAGAAGGACTTGGAGGTGTCAGACAATGAAAAACTCAACATGAGCCGGGAATGTGCACTTGCAGCCCAGAAGGCCAACCTCATCCTGGGATACATCAAAAGAAGTGTGGCAAGTAGGGTGAGGGCGGTAGTTCTACCCCTCTACTCTGCTCTGGTGAGACCCCAACTGAAGTACTGCATCCAGTTCTGGGGCTTCCAATTTAAGAAGGACACTGAGCTGTTGGAGTGAGTCCAGAGGAGGGCCATGAAGATGATCAGAGGGCTGGAGCACCTCCCGTATGAGGACTGGCTGAGAGAGTTGGGGCTGTTCAGCCTGAAGAAGGCTCCAGGAGGACTTTATTGCAGCCTTCCAGTTCCTGAAGGAGTCCTATAGGAAAGCCAGGGAAGGATTTTTTACAAGGGCAGGTAGTGATAGAACAAGGGGGGATGGTTTTAAACTGGAAGAGGGCAGATTTAGACTAGATATTAAGAAGAAATTCATTAGTGTGAGGGTGGTGAGACACTAGAACAGGTTGCCCAGGGAAGCTGTGAATGCCCCCTCCATGGAAGTGTTCAAGGCCAGGTTGGACAGGGCTTTGGGCAACCTGGTCTAGTGGCAGGTGTCCTTGTCCATGACAGAGGGGGTTGGACTGGATGATCTTTAAAGTCCCTTCCAACCTAAACCATCCTATGATTCCATGATTCTATGAAAAACCCAGAAAATGTAAATCTTTTCTCATTCTAAGGAAGAAGGAGAATGGTAATACAGGTTTCACTAAGACAGATATGCACATTAAGATATTAACCTCAATATTCTCTATCCAGAAGACAACAAAATGTCCTGTAGACTTATGGTTGAGGAAAAACACTCTCGTGTGTGACCTTCTTCATAGAAAGAAGTTCTGCTTCCATATTCAAATACAAACATTGAAGGTAAAGGCAATTAGATGAAGTACTTCACTAGTGTTTGAAACAGGTGGTAAGAAACAGTCTGACCAGAGGGAACAGGAAGCACATTGGACTTTCTGGTTTAGGTTTATGACTGTTCATTTAAGTCCTGCTCAGATTTTGGCTGTCAGCTCGTGTTAAGGCGTGATGTATGCTGGGAGCAGTGCCAGTAGGTCAAAGCCAGAGAACTACATAGTCAGGACAGGTGGTCAGACAGAGCTAAAAAGCCATTATGCAGCCATTGTCTCCTGCAAAACTGCTGTCAACGGCAGCCATCATCTCTCCATAGTGGTTGTGCGGCCATTTTGTCAAAATCCATTGACTTGTGAAAATAGTATAGATCAAATCTCCAAGCTGGAAGGTATAAACGTTCACCTTACCCACAGCTTTTGAAATAGATCAAACAGCAGCTGAACTGCTGAAGCTTTTGCGCTTCCTCATGTGATACAGGGGATGCTCACCCTTTGATGAAGAAAGAAGGATGAGCACTCTCACCTTCAGCCAGGTAACCATTTTGCTCATGGGTGCATAGGCTATAAGTTGCAACATGTAAGTTTCCAGATATGAGTTACAAATTAGAGAACTTGAGAGTGAGAAAACTCATGACTTAAGTCACAAATAGGTCAATGACGGACTAGTCATTAAAAGGGGATTAAGCCCTAATGTGTTGTGTTTGTTTCCTTTCTTAATGGGTTCATAAAGTAAACTTTAATTTGCAGTGTATGTTGTCCTATAAATTTGAGAGTTTCAAGTGGACTGTGGCAAGCTTATAACTAGTTTGTACCTCTGTGATTGGGAAAAGGAAACAAGTCAGAAATTAATAATTTGTAAAAAAAAAAAAAACAAAAAAAATCAGCAAGTGTTCTGGGTTGTATTAGTGTTTTTTTAAAGAAATATAGAGATTCCAATCTGGAGTAAATTCAGATAAAAATACTTTAGTAAGATTAGTTAGAGTGAAGGAAGGTCTTGCTTTTGTTTGTATTCATGATGAAGCAGCTTGGTTATTAAGAGTTTCAAAGTGTTGAAGAAGTTGCCTAGACTACCACTTTTTACCATGAATTGTTTTGTTAATTCTCTACAATCTCTATATTTTCCTTAATCCACCTTTTATAATATTGCATCGCTAACAATTCCACTTTTGAGCAATACCCATGAACCCTAGATTAACACAAAGAGCATGACATGGCATCGTCATGAAACATCTGAGGCAAACAAGTTTCTCTGAGAGGTCATGATACAGAGAGAAGTATTTTCTGAATTTTTTTTTTGTGTGCCACAATACATAACCTTAATGCTTTACCATAGATTTTTCATGTATTTTTCTTGCTTAATATTTTTTAAGGGGAGAGAGAGAGCAAGAGAAACATATACTTTTAAAAGATAAGAGACAACAGCTCAGAAGGATGTTATATACCTGAAAAATAGCCAACTAAAGTAGGTGTAACATCTGTGGAAAAGTATGTCTATATGCACCACTGTAGGACAATTTTAGCCATGTGAATTGAGGTAAGAAAGAACATGAGATTATATGTTAGAGATAAAACTCTTATATTGGTATTGCTGCTTAAGATAGCATATTACTGTTACATTACCTTAACTGTACTCTATTCTGATAAGGAAGAGCTACTGATCTTAAATAATAATTTACTCTGCATCCAACATAAGACTGGCAGCCCAAATGTGCTATGCATGGAATAGTATGATTTATTCTTTGTCCTGAAAATAATACAAATAAAAACAAATCCTGAAGTCACTGCAGCTATTCGAGATATTTTGGTGTCAATAGACTGCTTTCGAGCTGGACCAGAAGCCCGGGAAACATGGGATGTATGGCTAGATAATGAGTATCCTAGGCTGGGTTTTTTTTTTTATTCTAGACACAAATCTTCTAATTAAAATAGCTCTCTTTTTTGTGTTTGAAACTTATTTTTGACACAATGTTCTCTGGGAAGACAAGCATATGGGTTTTATTTGGCTCATCCCCTGTGTTCTTTCTTTAAAGCAGCAAATTCATTCACATTTTGTCTGGAAGAGTTTGGATTGTCTGCATAGCATTAATAAAGACATTCTATTCCCTTAAACAAATTTAACAATTACCTTTTCAAAATATCACATACAGAAATAGCTATGAATTTTGGGTATGAGTTTGACTATTTCACATACACAGTCAAAGTGCAATACAGGTAAATGTTCTTAATTTATGCTTCATATAGTGAGATAACATTGTTTAATTTGTATTTGAAAATTTACCCATGAGGCCTTTTAACATTTTATATTCTTTCTAAAACAGCAGCACTCCAAAAATCAATATGTGCATTACTGAAGAATGTATTTATTTCTTTATTTATTTTTACTTCAAGAGATTGCTTGAATTAACATCAAATAAACTGTTGTCACTGAATTCTATTATAGTTGTTTCACAATCAGATGTTTTCTTCAATTTTCAACTATGGCAATTATAGTGCACAGTGAGTTGCAAGTATCTTCATAAATTAAACATTCTGATCTACTACAATAATGCTTGTGAAAAAAATATTTAAAGAGATATTGTGGTTTATACAGTCACTCTATCACCCAATACCTCCTTCCAACCTGGAAAGGAGGGTCATAAAAAGGAAAAGAGACTTGTGGGTTGAAATAGAAATATATTTAATAAAATAATACCAATAAAAACTAATATTAATTAAAGTTATAATATAAAATACATAGAGTTATACTCAGGCAATACTGTAGGGGAGTATGCCTCAGGGACAGGACAGTAAACAAATCCCTTTCAAGATGTCAGCCATGGAAGAGGGTGGAAGGAACAGGCGGTAGGAAGAGGGCCATCCTAGCAAACTTCCCAATTTATAGTTAATGTGATGTTTATGGTATGGATTAATTCTCTTGGCCAGCTTGGGTCATCTGCTCTGGATTTCACTCTTCCTAACTTCTGTCCCTGGTTAACTCAAGACTGCTGAAGACATTGATCCCGATGGCAACCTCCATACCAGGACCGGCTGAAAAGTATAACAAAGTTTTTTATCAATTTTGTTCCCATGAACTAGAGTGCAGTCCTTACCAAATTGCAGTCTTCCACAACAGAAAACTGACTCTAAAATTCTGTCCCACTAAACCAGCACAACAAAATAAAAAATTTACAATAAGTTAAAAGAAAATCTGTATTTTCTTATTATTTGTCTTTCTCAGGAGCATGGGGAACATCTTAATTTCTGAAATCATTTTAGAAATAGTTATGGTCTATATGCTATCTGAAACAGTAGGCTGTTTTCTGTTATGAAAACACTGAGTTTTTCCAACATAATCTTCAGATATTTTTCTGAAAACTTTTTCTTTAAGGCTGTATATATAGTTTATGGAGTACAGCTTTAAGAATTTGCCTGACTGTGACCAATAAGAACATCTGGATCCAGTTTCTAGATAACATGCATTAATGAGGCTGAGAAAAGCAAGGCTAATTCAAGAAGTCTGGAGAAGCACTCTACTATGATAATATGCTTTCTTTCCAGGAAAGAAAGCAAGAAACCAATCTGTTGCTACCTGAAGCCAAAGACGACTATGCAGCTTTGTGCAATAAAGTTTTTATATTTTGCTCTTTCACCATTCACATATCTGTTATAGGCTTTGTTATGACAAGCAAATTAAAATACAAATTCCACTTGTGACCTTCAAGCAGACGTATTGTGGCTCTAATGGTCAGTTCTGGAGACCTGTTTCCTTCCAAAAGCATGCAAGCATCCATTTGGAGATCATTCTGACCCTTCCACTTCAACTGAATAAGGATAACAGTTCAAGACAAACTCCTTTAACCTTATAGTTTCTGACAGAATTGGTCAACTTTCTGGAAAATGTCAACCTTTAATTGCTTATCTGTAGTTTTCTGAAATCTAGCAGATCCTGGAACTAGCACAAGACCAAGTTCAACATAGATGACAGTTATGACAACTTTTCCCTGCTACCAGTTGGTGCCTTACCACCACTGCAGGTAGAATGATGCCTTACCTGTTAAGGTATTTACCTGCTCTGTTACTGCCAGAATTAGAAAATGAATATATTTTACCACCAGAATTATCTCTTACAGTCTTAGAATTATTAAAGTGTTTATTCACTGTATCCCGACTCCTGGTATAACTTTTACCAACATGCAGAAATACTGATGCCTCTTGTGTCAATAGCTATGGGCTAAAAAGAGTATGTTGGTACCTCATTTAGTATATAATCTTTTGCTTTTTTGAAACATTAACTCAAATGATTAGAGAGTGTGAAAATTCTTCTAGATTTTCATGTCACATAATAAAAATGTCCTTTCTGCCTTCTTATGAAAAAAACATTGGAAGTTACTTTCATTTCATATGACCTAGAAAACAGGAGCGTGCAAGGGGTACCAAAAGAAAGATTGCCATAGAAAATATACAGCAGTTTCTTGGTACTGTTTGTTCTTTTCCTGTTAAACTAAAAGTCATCAGATACCTAGAACTGGATAGATCAACTACCTCATCAGATAAATCATGACTCTAACAGAATCATTTGCAAGACAGAACATACATGATATTCATCACACTGTTTTGTTTTGGACAGTGACAGTAAAATATGTTATTTGGAATGTAAGCTTGAGCACTGACTATTGTGCTCATACTTCCCTCCTGGTAGTAATGGATCTGTGGTTCACCATTGCCTCTAATCACTTACTGAACATCCTGATACTATATGACTTTACAACCTAATATGGCAACTGATGCTCCCGAACTCTTCGGCAGTAGGTTTGTGGGGGGTTCTGTCACCCCATGTCATAATGCCACTAGCAGCAATGCAGCAGTGACAGTGCCTCAGGGCAGGATAAGCAGGAGTGTGCTCCCATGTCCTGCTGCCAGAACTGGCCCAGGGGTAGCCCAAAGACATCTGCAAGGAAGTCCTTGAGGAGCTGGTGAAATTACTTGGTTGTGGTGGGGGGAAGAAGACTGGAGGCTGGACTAAGCTTCTGGAGGTTCTCTGCTACAAGGCCAACTCCCATTGGGGTCATATTCAAAGCCTGTCTGATGGATGGAAGCCCTGCTTCACCCTTCAGGGAATAGATGCCAGCCCCTCAAGGATGTCTGAGGCTATCAGGCCTTTTCAGCTGGAGAGCAATAAGAAGACTAAGGGAATACCTTTTTGAGGGGCACTGCAGAGCTCATCGTCCTCATCTCCCATGGAGCCAGTGGCAGTGGCTGTAAGAAATGAGATGCCCAGATTTTACCAGGGATCCCAGTGTTTTATAGCACCCACTGGTGCCCTCCCAGGCATGGAAAGGATCTTTGCCCCCAAGATTGATCAGGCCAGGATTATTTGGGTACCCAGCCCCTGAAATGGCTCCAGTTTGAGGGAGAATAGGGCTTGGGCATTCTGTGGGAAGCATGACCATCCTGTGGGATGAGGGGGCATGTCTTGCTCACACGGTCAGTGAACAGCCAGTCAACAGTGCTGGGGTCAGGAAGGCATTCTCTCCTGAGGCAGATGGGCACTGGTCCCTGGGAGTTTTTGCCTTCCTCTGTAGCAGTACCATTTGTCAGAGCTCCTCTCGTCCATTTTGGCTAGGTTACTGCATGGTGCTCGTGCACCATGAAGATGGCCTCTTGTGCCCTGCAGCTGAGGGGAGGAAGGCTTTTTTTCCCCCATGTTGGGTGTTGTGGTTTAAGCTCAGTGCGTAACTGAGCACCACGATGCCCTAGAAAGGGGGCTAGTCAAAATAAGGACTGGGAGGGCTTCTTACCCCTTAAAGGGTCATGGACAAAAGACAGACTCATCATAGGGATAAAAAAAAGAACCCAAAACAATATTAATTTGTTACCAACAACATCAGAGTAGAACAACGAGAGATAAAACCAGATCTTAAAATCAAACACCTTCCCTCCACCCCTCCCTTCTTCCTGGGCTCAGCTTTTATCCCAGGTTTCTTCACCTTCCCCCTTTTGCCCAGGGATGCAAGAGGGATGGGAGTGGGGGTTGCAGTCAGTTCATGCCATGTAGTCTACTGCCACTCCTTTTTTCTTCTTCTGTGGGTAGGGGAGGACTCCTCCCAGCCTTTTCTCTCTGTTTCCACATGGCTCCCTTCCCACAGGAGAAAAAGTCCACAAAAGTCCAATATGGGTCTGCCCACAGCTGCAGTTCCCTCATGCATGAACTGCTCCAGCACACATTGCCCAGAGTCACGGCTTCTTCAGGGGCAGCCATCTGCTCATGTGGCTCTGCCTCAACTGGTGAGCTTCTACGCGCTGCAGGCAGGTCAATGTGGTGCATGGGTTGCAGGGGAAACTGGCTCTGTGTGCCCTTCCCATCCTCCTCCTTTCTTCCTTCAACCGACCTTTGGTGTTCTTTAAGGTTGTTTTCCTCAACTTCCTTTCCTTTCTCCAGTGTGGATCCTCTCTGATGGTTCTGAAGAGTTCCCAGCTCTCTCTTTCAGGCTGGAGCTGCAGCGGGACTTCAGCTTATGTTGGGGCTGTGCCACCTGCCCCTGGGGCCGTGCTGGTTGGGGCTGGTGCAAAAGCAAGAGAGAGCACATGCCCTGCACGCCCCCTTAAATACATGAATTCGCAGGTTTCATTGCTTTCATCTGCAGCACTGAGCACAGTCACTTGCCAGGGTTCCTTTGGGCCATTTTGGCTAGGTGCCTGCTGCTCATGCTCTGTGAAGGTAGCCCTCACATCCCACATCAGGGAGGAAGGAGACACTTTGCCTTGAGGGTGGGTTGGCAACACTCCCCTGGGAATTCCTCCTCTGGGACCCCTCTGGGCCCTGTCAGTTTGGCTCTTGCCTGCTGCTCTTACACCTCCAAGGTGCCACTTGTGCTCTGGTTTTCTTTGTCTCCCTTGACCAGTGCAGGTTTCTAGTGGGAGTG
Organism: Mesitornis unicolor; assembly: GCF_000695765.1. NCBI lineage: Eukaryota > Metazoa > Chordata > Aves > Mesitornithiformes > Mesitornithidae > Mesitornis > Mesitornis unicolor. The sequence continues at coordinate 71,096 of NW_010183420.1, forward strand.
AGCTCTGCTCTTCCCTTGGCTCCATTTCCCCAGAGGTTCTTGCCTGTGCAGAACAGCCTGACCTTGGAGGGGCTCCAGGCTTGCTGCACCATTGGAGATGCCACTTTCCAGCTCCCACTGCAAGCAATACAAAGGCAGGCATGAGAGTGCTTTTCATGCATCCCTGGCCAAGAAGCACAGCAGAGCAACTTTCTGAAGGTAAAAAATATGCTTGTTATCAAAATACATCATATTTTTGAAAATATCTATACATACCACACACTTCTTCTGCTGCTACATTTCTGTGTGATTCTCATTCTTCAAATTCTTCTTCAGAACACAGGAACTGCTTGGCCTGTGTTCCTGCTGCTACTTTCTGTGGCCTTCACTTGCCAGACTACAATGATGTTTCCTCAAGCTAAACTGAAGTGTGCATCAGCTTACTCCTGGCCACACATGTGCATTGTGTTAATGCTTGGGAGCATTGGCTCTGAAAAAGATTCAGAAAAATAAAATGAAATGAAATGAAATGAAATAAAATAAAATAAAATAAAATAAAATAAAATAAAATAAACCCAACCCTATTACCCCTGTAACCTTTCTGATTTGTGTCCTTGAAAGTGGTTTTTGGAGCTGAAAAATCCCTAGAATTTCAGGCAAATAATTGTTATTTGACTCACAGTGGGAGGGGAGAGTTGTGCTATATTATGCATATAGTTATGCATGACAAGCTATGATGCAGGCCTAAGAGGCCCATTGAGTAGAGCAGCTCTCTGCAGTGCACGTCCCAGGCCCATCCAGGAGGCAGGGTCAGAGATGGGCACACCTAAAACTTGACTCAAGAAGGGCATAAAGGCCTCAGGCTGAGCTGAGGCACATCCCCTTGGCAGGAGACAGTGTGGGTGGTGCTCCCAGGGGAGGCTGGGCCCAGCCCCCGAAAGCCACTGAAGTCTATGAGTACCCCCAGGACCCTGGCATGATTAGATTTGCACTGCTTATATGCTCTCCTTTAGACATTTATTGTTGGCCACTTCAAAGACAGAGTATTGAGCCAGACGGACCTTTGCTCTGATGAAATACTGCTTTTCTCAGGCTCTTCTGTTTTGTTACGTATTTTTAAGGAAAACAGATCAGGCATTTCTAAAAATAAGTGCAAGGAAAAAGGAAATCCACAGAGGAGTAAACAGATCTTGCTCACCTCAAGAAGATTTGCAACCAGTTAATTCAGAAGCATGTCCTGCTTCAGAATGAGAGCTTGATCTTTTAGCCTTGCTTGTGTCAGAGGTATGGAGTTTTGCTGTCCTGTGGAAACGCAGCTAAACTAGATGAACATAGAAGTCTCATAAGCCACACTTCACACTTGCTTTTAGCAAATTTGTTCAGCTGGTCAAGTTATCTCAAAATTATCCACAGCTCTCATGACCATCAGAAGGTACATGCCTCCTTCCCTCAATGAGACAGAGCCAATGCCTAGTATTGGACATTCAATCCCTTCTGCTAGTGCAGGGTTGGGAAGTCATGTTAAGAGACTTCCTCAACATGTACTGTTAGGAAAAGAAGGAGGCAGGAAAATGAATGGTATTACATGGAATGGAATGGAATGGAATTACATGGAATGGAATGGAGTAGAAGAATTGAGGAGATGAGGTGAGTTGAGTTGAGTTGAAAGGGCTCTACAACAATCAATAAGTCCAACTGCCTGACTACTTTAGGGCTTACCAAAAGTTAAAGTATGGCATTAAGGGAGCTGGGTCTCTTTAGTTTGCAGAAGAGGAGACTGAGGGGAGACCTCATTCATGTTTATAAATATTTAAAGGGTGAGTGTCACGAGGATGGAGCCAGGCTCTTCTCGGTGACAAACAATGATAAGACAAGGGGTAACGGACACAAGCTGGAAAACAGAAGGTTCCACTTAAATTTGAGAAGAAACTTCTTCTCAGTGAGGGTGACAGAGCACTGGACCAGGCTGCCCAGAGAGGTTGTGGAGTCTCCTTCTCTGGAGACATTCAAAACCCGCCTGGACGCCTTCCTGTGCAACCCCATCTAGGTGTTCCTGCTCCGGCAGGGGGATTGGACTAGATGATCTTTTGAGGTCCCTTCCAATCCCTAACGTTCTGTGATTCTGTGATTCTGTGATTAAGGGCATTGTCCAGACAACTCTTAAACACTGACAGCACTGACACTCGAGTCCAGTGCAGAGCCACAAAGATGATTGAGGGAGTGGAGCATCTCCCTTACGAGGAGTGGTTGAGAGAGCTGGGTCTCTTTTAGCTTGGAGAAGAGGAGACTGAGGGGTGACCTCATTAATGTTTATAAATTTGTAAACGGTGAGAGTCAGGAGGAAGAAGCCAGGCTCTTCTCTCTGATGTCCAATGACAGGACAAGGGGCAATGGGAGCAAGCTGGAGCATAGGAGGTTCCATGTGAACATGAGGAAAACTTCTTTACTGTGAGGGTGACAGAGCACTGGAACAGGCTGCCCAGAGAGGTTGTGGACTCTCCTTCTCTGGACACATTTAAAACCCGTCGGGACGCATTCCTGTGTGACCTGGTCTAGGTGATCCTGCTCTGGCAGGGGGGTTGGACTGGATGATCTTTCAAGGTCCCTTCCAACTCCTAAGATTCTGTGATTCTGTGTGACTGACAGGCACGGGGCATTGACCACCGCTCCAGGAAACCTATTGCAAGGTTTAACCATCCTCTTGATAAAGAAATGTTTCTTCATGTCAACTCTGAACCTCACCTGATGGACACAGCTTAGAACCATTCAATGTATCCTGGCATTGTGTACCAGGGAGAAAAAATCCCCTCCTAGTTCTCCAGTCATTCTCCACCTTGTGGCTGCCACTGTTGACTCTTGTTGAGCTTACCATCAACCAGCACCTCCAGACCTCTTTCTGCAGGTCTGTTCTGCAGCCACTCCTCTCCCAAACTATACTCGTGTCCAACATTACTATATCCTGGACACAGAATCTGGCATTTGTTGATGTTGAATTTCATGCCATTAATGATTGTCCAATACTCCAATCTATCCAGTTCCCTCTGCAGGGCCTCTTGTCCCTTGAGACAGTCAACAGCACCTCCCAGTTTAGTATCATCAAAAAACTTTCTAACCATGCATTCAACTCCTGCATCCAGATCATAGATAAAAAGCCTGAACAGAACTGGTGCTAGAATTGAACTCTGAAGAACTGCACTTGTGTGTCGCAGTCGGGACAGACAAAGCGACAAGACAAGAAGTGTTGGCATAGCACAAAAAACATTTATTGTTTTTCTTCCTTATCTATTTATACTCTCTTTCCCCAGATGTGTCTTCTTCTCATTGGTTCAAAGTTACCATGTTTCTTTTTTACTGGATAATATTTGCACAGTTCATCACAACTCAGCACTTCCGCCAAAGGAACACATACGCCTCAGTCTGCTGTCAGCACTTTCGACAAACTTGTTTACCTTGTGGCTCTTCTTGTTCCTGTTTATTCTCTCAAGGGTAGACTGGGATCTTCTCAAGGTCAAAGTCACTCTGTCCAAGGGCCTCAGTCCAGCTGAGGTCCCCCACACTGGTGACTGCTGACCAGCTAGATGTAGCCTCATTCAATACAACCTTTTGAGCCTGTTCTTCTGTGCACGTATACCTGCTCATCTCATGGTTGCACAAGTTCTCCAGAAGGATGCTCTGAGGATTCTTGTTGAATCCAAGCTAGAAGCATTTTAATTCTGGATTACTTAAATCAATTCACATCATTGAAGGAGTGGGTTTTATGTATCCCTGAAATAAAAGCTGCCTAAGTCAGTACTGAAGACAATTTACAATTTCAGGGGGACATCTTAATGATTTCTTTCATATCTGTCTCCTAGAGTAAACATAGAACTTTGTAAAATTTCAAAAATATTATCATAACATCTCAGAATCCTATACTAGAAAATCTAAAGAAAAAATAACTCAACATTTATTTTGGAGCTCTTACAGAAATATATATTTAAATTATGGTATGAGTATTGTTGTAAATGAAATCTTATAAAACACTTAAGTAGTGTCTGACATTAATTGTTTCATGCATATTTTTTCCTAAGTTTAATTTTTACCTCACAGAATATAAATTAGTTCAAGTAGCAGGCCTGGCACATATTTGATATATGTGGCTGTATCCTTGCCACTATTTAGCACCTCCTCCAACCAAAAGACAGATGCTTTGAAATAACTTATTCTGGCAACTTTTAAAATAACCAGCTGTGTTTGAAACAAGCAAATTAAATATACCATGTTTAGGGATTCAAGAGGCATTCATGCAGTGGTTATTCATCTGTGTAATGGTAGTGACTGCCAGCTTGTAGGAGTTAAGATATAAGAACTGGTTACATAAAAGATTAGCCAGACTCTATCTATTTTTACATGAGGGAAAATAAGATATTGGAAAAAGTTCTCAGAGGCAACTCAGATAATATTCAGACAAAGAATGCAAACTGTTACCACAACGATTTTCCTCAGACACTGTTAAAGTGGTAGAGATTATAACAATAATAAGAAGAGAAAGACTGAGCAGAAATAGCCCCAGGTTGTTCAGACAGTCTTACTAGGCAATTCCATATATCCAGAATCACAGAATCACAGAATCACAGAATTATTGAGGCTGGAAAAGACCTCTGAGATCATCAAGTCGAGCCTATGACCTGACACCACCACATTGGCTAGACCATGGCACTAAGTGCCACATCCAGCCTTTCCTTCTTTAAATTTTACCCATGAACTCCAAAAGACCTACCTTCAAGTATCACAACTTCCCCAGAATTCCTCCTCTTTCTCCAATTCCTGAAAATTATTTGACATTACACTACTTTCCTTTTTCTTTGTTTTTTTCCATTTTCCTTTTTTGGCATGAGGACTATGTTTAGCAGAGGTGTTCCCTATAGAGTCAACTGCCTCCTACAATTCTTGAAAAATCTTTAGTCGATACCCCAGTAATAGCTTCATAGGTTGTTTTTTGTTTGTTTGGGTTTTTTTTTTTAACAGAAGGTGTTAGTTTTATAGCAGAGGAAATTGAATTTAAGATAAAAGAGAAAGTCACAACCATGAAGCTACTGCTTCTTGAAAGGGATATGTGAATATATAGTAACTTTGGCTTACCAACTCCTTAACATCATCACTAAGTTACTAGGAAAATAGCCTAGATAGTTATTTGTCTAGTTCTGGCTTATGACTACACAATGACATATGGATTTGCCTGGAATTTGGTGGCAATGGGCACTTCATGAGTCCATTTAACTGCTTCACAAAAGCAGATTAATCCAATAAATACTTGTTTCTAAAATCACTGTTTGATTCCAGTACCCTACATTCTCCTCCCTCTTGACAAAAATAAGACTTATAATAATTATAAATGATTCAGTGACCATGTGCTGCCAGATAAAATTTGCAAATCCTTTAATTAGATCAAAAAATGTAACACCATGGTGAATCTGGTTTCCTGATAACTGTCTTCTGTTCAATAGGATTATAATGTTAACATTAGGCAGAAAGATCTCTCAGTTTCTTCTGTTTAATCACTTAGTTCTGTGATTTGTGTTCATAATCCTGAAAAGTACTTTAAAACATAATTCAATCAAGTGGTTTAAAACTGCAGATACTAAGATTCTTCAAGTATGGACCATGATATAAGGAGTTTGAACCTCCTGGCATTAAGGTTGCTGCTGGCATTCTCCATTCTTCCTGTGGAAGAAGATCCACAGATGAAAACCAAAATTAAGTGCAGCTCCTGCCCCTAAGTCAAAAGATGCAATTATGATGTTTGGGGCAAAAAAATTAACATTCATTTTATATATCACATAGAAAACTTACACCTCCCACGACCACAAACATGATATGCCATAGTACCTTCTTTTCTAAAACAGTGTAACACAGCACCAGAAATTCTATGACAAATCTGAGGATTCCTGCTTTGTAGAGATTTTCTTCAAACAAAATCTGCTTTTCGACTGTGATTGAAAGTCAGTAATGAAGATATCATGCAAGGAACACATAGCCTTGGAAACAAAATTACCAGGGGCTGCAGTTTTCCCAACTAACTAAAACTCTGTTAAATGCATTCACACTTTTAACATGAAACAATGCACAAAGATTCTGCTGTAAAAAATAAGATTCAATCATGCAGCGGTATAAAATGTGCAAACTACAACGCACTTTGCTAACATTATTTTTCTTTTAAATGCAAAGAATAAAGTTCAAAGTAGGAACAGCTTTCAAAAAATAACATGCCATGAATTCAGTTAAACCAATTACTTGTCCTCTTTACATGTGTGCAATGTGTTAGACTGCAACCGTAAAGGATTACCCAGAAAAACACAGTCCAATAATAAAATACGTAAACCTAGTTCTCATGAGAGAGACATAATGTTTAAATATTAACTTGTGCTAATAGGAAAGCTGAGATTTGCAAAATTCTGGAAAGAGACAGACAACAGATATCAACAATTCCTGCAGTCCACCTGCTTCTCAAGTTTATGCTTTGAAAAATCGATTGCCTAAATCTGAAAGGATAATTACAAATCCAGTTGTATCAGGTTTGGTTGCAGCAAAACAACTAATTATCATTACTTCCCCATCTGCTAATCTAACCCACAACTCTCCTCAGCTTGGCATTGCCTCCAGTCAGTAAGAGGGAAACATAGACTATCATGTGTAAGTTCATTTTTTGCTACGTCGGGAGGTAGGAATAAAGCCCATTGTGCATTTACCAAAATCTTATATATGCCACTGTCCTGCAGAAGCCAAAAAATATTTCTTCTGAATAAGTAGCCCCAGTATAAACCGTGGCCATCAAGTCAAAACAGGAGCTTTTTTCTTTATCTTAGTGTGCCTGAAGTTACCCAGAAGCAGTAATCCTTCCAGCTGGCTTTCAATAATGCTGTTTCAGTTCAGCTTCTGAAGGAAAAACATTTCCATCACTTACATACTGTTCCTTATCACCACTCTGGCAACAGAAATATAATATTTCATGATCTCCAATGTGTGCTCAGAAATTATGAAGTTCTGGTTACACTTAAGGGAATCCATGTGTTTTGTGGGACGCAGTAGCAGGATAGCAAGATGCCATTCAACTAAAAAGCTCAACTCTCTAAGCAATAGGAGTTTCACTTTCATTGACCAGCAAATCTATAGAAAGCTTAGGAGACTGGCATTAGAAATTGTTATATAAATATGAGTATGAAAGTAGGTCTGAATTTTGTTCATCCTTTCAATGTACATGTAAAATGCAAGCTAAGAGGAATACAGAAATAAGGGAAAAGGACTTGTCTAAAGTTTTTTTAAATTGTTGGATAGAACTATTTATACACCAGATCTTACTATACACATAGATGCACCTCATTTATTTTACCCCTATACGCCACAAGAAGTGGGGAAGTGTATGTGCAGTTCAATATTATTTAGTCTCTTTCATTACAAACCACTCAGTAAAGTCTTCACAGGTTTTAAAATGAGATGTTTCTCATTGACAGAATGGATCTTGATGAACTACAGACCAAATATGAAGTGCGTAGCTTCAAGAAAATAATTTAGTCTTACTTCAATGCAAAAAAGCCAGTAACTTAAGATCTTTTCTGCCTTCTGTAGAGTCTGGACTATAAGTTAGAGATTGGTTTGGGAAAGTAGCCTTTGACTCACAATTGAGAAAAATTTCACCTCTCATTCTAGTCTACGTTTAAAAATTTAACGTAGTTTTGGAGTTAGATTTGGTCAGGAAAAGTTATCACTAGTATTTTACATGAAAATTTAGTCCAGGTTGGTGATCTGAAAATTGTGGAAAAGACTTAATCCTAGCCTGATTATACTGAAACTTACCCACAAGGGTAAGTTTTGTTCTATTTGAGAAGTCGAATCACAATCAAACGAAATTATACAAAAGGTACTGCATATCCACTAATTCTTTCATCTCATAGTAGAGGAATGTGATGTTTTGGTGCCTGACATTTAAAAAAAAAAAAGACATTTGCACTATAAACACTTCCATACTTCATGAATGTTATTAAAACTGTTTTACTGAGGTCTGTTACACACATTGAAAACAAAAATAGCTATCTGTCTAAAGGCACACTGGTAATTATTCTCTTATGCCTGTGTATATTTATTGGGACTTAGTTCTCCAACATGGAACAAAGTCACTCAGCATACTTGAATATCATATTACATCCTCATCCTTTATATGAAGCAACTGTGGCAAAAGAGTGAGCATCTTAAATTCATAAATCTAATTTTAGATATGTTCAATGCAGACATCTGCAGCTAAACTAGTCCCTGTGTGTGCTTTCCATAGGCACTGGAGAAAAAAAGGGTTTTTAAGGTTTGGTTATTCCAGCACCTCTAAAACAAATTGTGATGTAAAGTATTTCTTCCTAGATCCCACTGACTATATTGACTTTACCTATACTGAATATAACAAAAGGTAACAGTCTCAGATGTGTATGCCTACTCTGCAGATGAACTCCATTCTGTGTTTCACTGCATTCTTCAGACATATATCTATCCTACAGTACCATCCAATGCAGTTAAAAGTCATCAACCTGAGGTTACAGCAGTCAAAAATTATTATCTTATTAACTAACACTAGTTAAACACTTGACTAGTGTTAGCTAAGTAATATTTTATTGGAAGAAAAAGCAGAGTAAAGGACTAGTACAGTGTTAGTTCCCAACTATGTTTCTTATACCATTATTCTCAGGCACATAAGTGGATTGCAATGCTCCAGCCGGTAACTATAAAAATCTCACTAATTTATTTTTGATGCTGGTAACTTGTGGGTTTCTAGACACAAATATAAATAATTTGTTACCAGTGGAGTTAGGGGATGGAGCTCCACGCAGTAATCAAGTTACAAGTGTCACTGATGGGTTAGTAACCGTGGAAATCCTTGAACATAGCTTGGCAGAAATTCGGACTGCTCCATGTGAAAAGGTGGCAGGACCTTTAGCTCAACTGAAGTGTGTCTGCACCAATGCACGCAGCATGGGCAATAAGCAAGAGGAACTAGAAGCTATTGTGCATCAGAATAACTACGATGTAGTAGCTATCATGGAAACATGGTGGAATGAGTCACACAGCTGGAGTGCTGCCATTGGTGGGTATAAGCTTTTCAGAAGGGATAGACAAGGAAGGAAAGGTGGTGGGGTGGTCATGTGTGTTAAGGAGTGCTATGTCTGCATAGAGATTAGTGATAGTGACAATAGGGTTGAGTGCCTATGGGTGAGAATCAAGGGAAAGGCCAACAAGTCAGTTATCATGGTCGGAGTTTGTTGTAGACCACCTAACCAGGATGAAGAAATAGACAAAATATTCCATAGGCAGCTGAGAGAAGCCTCGTGTTCGCTTCCCCTTGTACTCGTGTGGGACTTCAACTTCTATCTGCTGGAAATATAACATAGCAGAGAGGGAACAGTCCTGGAGGTTCCTGGAGTGTGTGGAAGATAACTTCCTGACGCAGCTGGTGAAGGAGCCCACAAGTGAAGGTGCCCTGCTGGACCTGGTGTTTGCTAATAGAGAAGGTCTTGTAGGGGATGTAATGGTTGGAGGCTGTCTTGGGCGCAGTGATCATGAAATGATAGAATTTTCAGTCCTTGGAGAGGCTAGGAGGGGAGCTAACAGAACTGACACTTTGGATTTCTGACAGGCAGACTTTGGCCTTTTTAGGGAATTAGTTGGCAAAATTCCTTGGGAGACAGTTCTGAAAGGCAAAGGAGTCCAGGAAGGCTGGTCACTCTTCAAGAAGGAACTCTTAAAGGTGCAGGAACGGGCTGTCCCCGTGAGTCGGAAATCAAGCCAGCGGGGAAGAAGACCGGCCTGGCTGAACAGGGAACTGTGGCTGGAGCTCAGGAAAAAAAAGAGTTTATGATCTTTGGAAGAAGGGGCAGGCATCACAGGTGGTGTACAGGGCTACTGTGAGGCTGTGCAGGGAGAAAATTAGAAGGGCCAAAGCGCAGCTGGAACTCAATCTAGCTAGTACTGTCAAAGACAATAAAAAGGGTTTCTATAAATACATTGGCAATAAAAAGAGAACTAAGGAAAGTCTCCCCTCTCTAGTAGATGTAGGGAGAAGAATAGTGACTGGGGATGAGGAAAAGGC
>NW_010183421.1:0-1981 GCF_000695765.1 Mesitornis unicolor
TGCCCTTCCTGAACCCATGTTGACTGGGCCAAGAACTCTGCTCTGCCCCCCATGGTTTCAGACAGACAACGCAGAATTATTGCTCTGTGCATATGTTCCCATAGATTCCCTCAACCTTCATCCCCATTCCCTCCCAAGCTGCAGAGATGCAGCAGTTCACCGTGACATTGGGCTCTCTCCAGCACTAGTGTTGTCTCCAAAGTTTGCATTTTTGTTCAAAGAATTTTTCACCATGGCATTTTTATGTCTGACACTGGCGCCTGGGCCAGGGCTTGAAATTTAAGGGCTATTGCTTTTCCCCTTCCCTCTGTAACACCAAGCACACAGGAATGTTGCCACCTAGTCTGGCTCTGAAACCATGAACCTCTGTGTGAGAGGACAGTGGAGCCTCCCTTGAAGTATTGAAGCTAGAGTTTAAGCAATTACTTACACAGCAGCTATTGATTAAGGAATGACAAGTTCAGATCAGATTTTTAAGTGAGTTATTTCAAAAGCACTTACTATTTTTAGTTAACAAAGACTATCCATTGTCACTCAATGCAATTGGCCCTGTGTATCATAGACTTAGCAAATACAGGCAGTTGCCTGTTTAAGATTCACAGGTGAATTCTTCCCAGGATCGTTCCTGAATCACAGAATCCTTACAGAATCATTAAGCTTGGAAAAGACCTCTAAGATCATCAAGCCCAAGAAGAGGACTGAAGACCCTGAAGAGGGTGCAACCACTGCTCTGCTGTTAAGAAGCCTTTGAGCTGTCCCACCTCAAGGAGCCACAAACACCTACCTTCCCTCTGTCAGTGTAGGCACCAGTGCCAACCACGATGTCAACTGGGACCATAACCAGCAGCATGTGGATAGAACAAGGAATCACAGCCCAGCCTCATCCGTTTGCTGTGTCCAGTGAATGCACACTGAACACTCCCTCACACACCATCACCATCTTTACTCCACTTTTGCCTCTGCCATCTCAAAGCCGAACTCTAATCCTTACTAAAGGGTTAAAGGCTGTCTGGTGAGAAGGGACTGCCACTACACGAGAGCCTCTTTCCTAGCAGCTGGCTGTGGAAACAAGAGCAAGTATCACCACTACAAACGCGCCGAGGAGCCCCAGACACTGTTCACGCAGGCCGTGTCAGGCCATGTATGGAAGAGCTGCTATTGTTAGTGCCACTCAAGAAATATTCTAGGGAGAGTGTAATTGTTTATGCTCAGATTCCTTTATCAACACTTAATTAACTGCAGTTACAACACATGTTCACCATTAATATTTTAAATTACTGAGATGTTTTTTAGATCTATTCTGTCGGCCCTTTTAGAAACTACAAGCAAAAGTTCCAAAAGTGATAGGATGTGGTCCTATGCTTGCAGTACCAGCTCCCTCTTGCTTAAGGGTCTTCAAGTACAATCTCACATGACTTTTACATCTCATGCCCATCACAGTACAAAAGGGACATTTTCTAAAAGTTATCTGATGCTGATTTGATTTTCTTCCTTTGTAAATAGCTTCTTGGCATTTCTAAAACACTGTTTTACCAAGCTACAACAAAAGCTGTTGTCATCCAACCATGCTGCAGAAAGTGGTTACTTTGGATTTGGCCACATCTTCCAAATACACTGTTTCGTCTGTCATTTCATACCACAGAAGAAGCCACAATGAGAAACATTTTGCTTCTAAAATCCAGAGACCACTTCTAAAAGTCTAGAAGTTTTCCCCCATTTGACTTCTTCAGCTGGATCCCCTCTGCTGAAGTAACGGAGCTTCTTCACTTTTTAAATAGGAACATACCAAGTCTACATGTACTGAAAGACCAGTATTCCTTTCACAGAGACCTGGAAGGACTGCAAATGAAAGGCATTTTACAGTGCCTGGGTTTTGTTGGAAAATCAGCCAGGGCTCCAAAAATTAGGCAAAGAAACTTCTTGTTTTGAAGATTACCTTACAGACTTGCAAGAAGATTCATTATGTGGGTCACAAGGCTTG
>NW_010183422.1:0-49632 GCF_000695765.1 Mesitornis unicolor
AGAGTGGGGACAAATTTTCCCTTTTATTCTCATGGTTAGACAAGGGTAGATGGATAGGTTACAGTCAAAAACTTCTTGTCTTTAAGATGATTCTTGTGACTCTTCCATTCTTGGATTCCTGGACCATGGTAAATACCACATCTGTTTTCAGAGAAAATTAAAAGGGGAAGCAATTGTCCGATTGTTAGCACTGGCCAGAAAAGAGAAATCTTTTGCTGAAAAATATTTCTGTATCTTCCAGATTGGAACAGAAGTTTGGGTTTTGGTTCTGTTTGGTTTTGTTGTTGTTTTTGGTTTTTTTTTTTTACCCCAAAACTACAAGCAACACACAAAAACCTCAACCAACTTTCTTGAAAGAGGTTTTTTCAGGTAACAAGATAAGTTTTGGGATAAATTAAATGAATGCCCCAATGTGAAATGGGGATTGTGTGTTTTGACAGCAAATAGAAATTTCTCTGGCCAAAGAGATGTGATTTTTGCATAAAGTTATAGTCCTAACTGTTAATAACAGCACACTCTGTAGGCAGGCCCTCTCTAAATAAAGAAGGAAAACAGCCCCTGTTCTCAGGATTTCACCGCATCATTGTTCGAAAAGCAAATTGTGTATTGTCTTTCAGTGGTTAAATTCTTCTAAGAAAGATCAACTGCTTTTGTCAAAAGCAAGCCTTAAAATTGGCTCAGATTTTAGTATTCTTCCCATTGATGAAACCCTGAATATGCTGTTGGAAGTGGACTTTCCTAGCATAGTTCTTTAGCCACGTACATTGTCTGCATCCTGTGGCAAATACAGAACCTGTTTGTCTGTATAATAATCCAGGATGAATATCAAAAAGGATCTTTCTCTGAACCTCCAGTTCACAGATGCTGTACAGGTTTAAACACACCACCAAGGATTTCACACTGTCTGTTACAAATGCACACATTTTAGATTTTAGGTAGGGAAAACACCTTTCATAAATGCACCTCCTTAGTACTAGAGCTGTATTTGGAAACTGGTGAGGATGAACTGAGCAGAACAGTGTGTAGAGTTTCAAATAGTAAAAGGACAAAATACAAATTAGACTGGAAGGCTGTTAAGTATTTTGGTTTGCTCCAGGTAAGACTTGATTTGTGAAGATTTGCAACACAGTGGTTTCCTTGGGACTGCTGAAGTTCTGTGCAAGTATTGAGTGTTTAAACATACCACATTCACGAGACTGAATTAAGAATGTCCTAAAGAATCTGTCAGTTGTTACTTAAATCAGACAGCAAATAACAGACAGTTATGGCTCTATAGCTGCTGTTATCAGTAGTTATTTCTTTTCACACTTTCAGTATTCATTTCCTATGATAAAACAGGAGGAACCACTTATGTAAACCACCCCCCTCCCCCATGTTAATAATTAGAACACCAGTGACAAATTTTTTTGTTTGGAAAAAATAACTGCAAGAACAAAGTGGTAATTACTGTAGGGGACCCAGAAATGCTTGTACTTGATGGGCACCCTGATTGGTGAGATAACTAATTTGCTAACCACACACAGTACAGCTACAGTAACTTTCCAAAATTGTTTTGTCATTGTAATTATACCTTGTGCCAGCAGTTCTAAGCAAAACTTGCTATTAGCTTAATTGAGGAAAGAAATGAAGTGGAAAAAATATCTGATCTAATGGGCCAAAAGCTACAGCAGGTGCACAGCACACCCAAGAAATAGGTCCCTGAGGCACATAGAAGTGAATTCCTGATCCTGGAGCACTAAAGATAAATACTGCCAGCTACTTCAAGGGTGCTTCATTAATAGATATACTTAATGCTTCCACCTATTTTTATAACAGGTCTTGGAATTAATTCAGCTCTGCAGTGCTGTAGCTTTTACCAAGTAGGTGCCCTTGTTCAGGGCTTGGTTGTGGGCTGGGAGTTGCCTCTGCTTCCTTCTCTACTAGAAGGGAATAACTGAAGCACTGGGGAGCTGAATGAGAAGTGTATGAAATGTAGTATGACAGGAGTGACAGCTGATCATCAAAGGGCAGACACTGGCAAGTTTCAGTGATGACCCTGCAGGTTAGAGAGCTGGGTTTCCCTGGCTGAAAACAGCAGTGCTGATGATAACCTGCTCCTTTCTATCCTGAATCCCTTCTGGAAGAACAGACAACACTGGTATTTTGCTGACAATGTAGCTGCCATGAAGTACAAGGGGCCTGGAGCCTACCAGACCTAAAGAGCAGAAGGAAAGGAGAAAGGGAAAAAACAAAATTGTTCTTCAGATGGAAGAACTTCCATTTTGTGAATTTAACATGTGGTCTCCTAAGGAGATAACATCCCTGTGTCCTTGGTCATCTTGGTTTAACTGGTATAGGTTTTTCTGGGCAAACAGTGAGCAGAACCGCCTGATTTTATAGCAATGCCTACAGGAAGTACTGCTGCTAGAGATTTAGCAGCACAGCAGCATCTAAAGCAGCACTAGTTACAGTGCTGACTTCCCCCCTTCTGAACAATGCTGCCTTCTCAGCAAGACTTGTTTTGTTGTTTTAGGTAAAAAATTCCTGTGTTTTGTCTTGCAATACATATTAATGGGGAAAAAAATAAGTGGCAAAGCCTTATTTTAAAGTAATAGGTTCTGTTTGATTTATTTTGCTGCTTGTTCTTCAGTGTCTAGGGTAAAACTGATTCTCTTTTCTCCCAATTTGCCTGTTCGTCAGCTCTTAATTTAAGTATATTAATGGGAGGTAATTTTGAAGCTCTGCAAAATTATCGGAGAATCAGCACCTCAAATCAAGAAGATTTGCTTAATCTTTTTGAATGTCATTAATTTTTCCTAGAATACTGTCATGCTTTTTAGGCTAGTGAGGGGTATTATATCATCCTTGAAAACACTGTATGCTTTGTGTATTGATGAAAGGAAGTAGTGATTTTTCCAATTTGAGCGCTTTCATTCTTTATTTATATTGTTAATAATTTCTACTAGCAAACTGTACAGAATAAAAGGTGAATGTTCATACAGGACGAGATCTTCAGTGTACTGGGCGCTCTTTGGATCTATTTGCAGTTCTTGCTTCAGGAATTTATAATCATCTAGCAAAATATTAAGTATGGCAAATTTATACATGTGTAAGGGGAAGTAATTTAATTATAAACGCATGGATTTAAGGTTAGCCCTGCTGAGATCAGTAAGCAGTCTAAAATCAATGATATAATCTGTCCTTGTGGAAGTGCCTTTAAAAAGCTTGCTGAGCCAAAGTATCAAAGGTCAAAGATGTAATGCTAGCTCCACTCACTGGATTTGCCACTACAGTGTTAATAGAATGAGGCTGAAAATGCTTGCTTACAGTGACTATTTAGGGTGTTTCACAAGTTAGCCATGAGTGTGTTTACTGTTTGTAGCTGTGTAGTAATGAAACGGGGATACTCACAGAGACTGTTGTGGGGACAGCTGTCATTCCCACCGGCTCTGGAAAGCAGTGTCTCCTGTGTTTGTCCAAAGTAACACCAAGGATCACTTGCAACAAAGTGCTTGTCCAAATTTGTAGCCATTGTGACTTTAGGAGACTTAATTCCTTAGAAGAGCTCCTTTTTAACTGAGAAAATACTGTCTCTTCTTCTTTCCCTTTATTTTGAAAGCTAATGCCAAAGTGATGCTAAAAAGTGAATTTCAGATCAACGGTGACACATTCTTGGCACTAAATTGCAGTTTTTTATCAAAAGCAGCCCTTGGAAAGTCCAAGGAGGGGCAACTAACTTTGAAGATTGGTGCTACCTGGTTCTTAAGGATTATGGGATATGGTTCTTTCTGGACCAGACGGATAGCCTTTCCTCTTACTGACATGTATATCTTTTCTCAGGCAAAAGCAGATGTATAAATAACTATGAAATACTGAAATAATTCTTTTAGCTTGAAGAAATAGTCTTTTTCCAATAGTGATTAAGGGCATAAAAGAGAAACCTTAATTTGTCTTGCAGATTTTTAAAGACAAGCTTCATAAGGAAATTTGATTGTGGTAAATCTCAAAATATTGTAATGCATATGAAACTCTTCAACTACAACCTAGAAACCTATCTCTTTAGCCACCTTTTTCCCAAAACCCTCTGTCCTTTCCTAGATGTTGTGGTTTTGGCTTGCTTTAACACAGCCTGGTAGAGGGAAAAAATAAAGTACTAATGCTGAGCTTTGCAGAAATGATGTTATTCGATTATAACTGTTTCATGGTAAGCTCTTATGAGAAAATTTTGAAGCATCGGATCAATGATGAAGAATGATTTTTAAAACCCACAGAACCTCCCGCCAAAACGCTCTCTGAAAATTTTTGTCCTATCTTGTGTTTTCCCAAGTCTCATAGATAAGCAACATGTAGAAATAATGATTCAGAGAGATGGGTGCTTAAACAGTATAAATTTTAAACAAATAATGAATGAACGTTCTCCGTATAATAGGCATTAATCTTTTATATTTGCATAAAACAATCCGGTTGCTTAAGAAGATCAAATTATTCTATCTTGCAAAAAAGAATAGATGGATGCTGTTCTCACTGGAACAATAATAATAATAAAAAGGCCTTAACATCTTCAACAATCTGGACCAAAATGCTTTAGGTAATTGCAATTGTAAAAACCAAAGTATCTTGCAATTCTGAATAGAAATGAGACTACTAAGAATTTCTGATTTAAAAAGAGCAACCTGCTAATGCTTAGAGCATTTCTTTTCAAATGCCTTTAAGGAGACTTCAGTAACTGTGAAAAATAATTAATACTAATAAATATTAGGTCTAGAAGCAAACAGTATTTCTGGCAATAGAACATACATCTTAAGCGTTAATTATTGACAGGTATGGGAGTTTAAAGTTTGCATAAACTATCATATTATCGGACAGTCTGCTTAGGAAAGGTTTTAGCATTTAATTAAAACTGAAGTGTAATAAACCCCAAGTAAACCCCAAGTCTGGGGCTTGATTACCTTCTATTTCTGCTCATCTGACTATTCTGATTTTATTGGTTGATGTGAATAAGCAACCCAATCGGTCATATTAGAGCAGAATCCAAACAGTCTGAAGCCTGGACTCAGTTCTGCAGATAAGCTGTAATTCTACCACTCTCTAGTATCTGTGCTTTAAGTATTCCCTATAAAAGTATCTTATACAAGATGCTTCTGAAAACCTCTGATTTTTTTGGACGGTGGAATGGCAAACGGATAATCATGATATTAAAAATCAAAGTTTAAATCTATTTTATGGTATGCTAATTCTTAGAAGTCCATTTATTTCTGGAGGAGAATAGCTGAGATCATAATGTTGAGTAGAACGCCAGCAATTCTTAACAATGTCTTATTTTAACAGAGAGTTTAAAATGTTTACATAAGATGGTGAATTTATGTCAGTACCCCTTACATCTACCACCTGTAGCTTGGTTTTCAAGAGCAGTAAAAAAAGAGCTCACCCAAAAATACAAGAAATATGCATGTAATCATACATTTAACTAACGACTTCTGCCTAAGCAACTGCTAACGGTCGTCCTCAGAAACCACAGTATCTAGACTGACGAACATTCATGCAGAAATATTTTTAAGTATCTCATTTGAACAGTGGTGTAATTCTGTGGTTTATTTATTTGCCTTAAAATGATGATTTGTTGGCTAAGGTGACACAGCAACAAGAAGCCAGATTGGTTTTTCTCGGGCAGCGTGTAGTATTTTAATTGCATATGTAGCAGCGTTGCTGGTGCAGAATTGAATACGAGATCTGGCTGCAGTCAGAGCTCTGCCTCAATTCCCTGTAGTATTGCTGTCAGACCCACAGTGTTTGTCAAGTGGATTTTGAGGGATTGTTCCTATTACAACTTGTATATTCTCCCCCTGGCATGCAGACACCAGCAGCTAGGCATGTTTAGAACAGTTTGACACTAATATCTGGAGAACCGTTTCATACAGTAACAAAGTGCACCGCCAAGGGAGAGGAGCTATGTAGTTGTACCTATTTGTTTAACTGACTTAAATAAAATAATATTTGTAAATTCCTGTGAATAGATTGGCTTGAATAATGACTTTTATGTGCTTTAAATATTCTTGCAGTTTTTGCATGTAAATCATAAGATAGACTCAGCAGACAGATGCCAAAGCTGGCTAGCTCACCTGCTTACCCCAGGGCAGGATCAGCCAAGTCTAAACCACTTCTGACAGCAGTTTGTCCAAGCTGGTCTTAACAAAGCTCCGAGGTAACCTCTTTCCGTATTTAACTACAGCTGCAGCTAAAAAGTTCTGCTTATACCTAACATTAGCTCTTGGTGCCATACACAACTGTTTCTTCTACATTGATAATAGAAGTTACCTACAATTAATTTGTACAACACTTACTGTCCCTTTTCTGTATGGCAACATTTTGTGGAGGATAAAACTTAGCCCCGCGTCTCTTACTGTCTTTCCCTGATATCATAGGCATTGTTAGCGCAGCTGTTTCTCATGCATTGTAGGCTTAGCATCTCTGATCGTTTACTGCTCTTCCATCCCAGGTCCAAATCTTTCCTAGAAAGTAGTGCTTGAAATGCAACAAGACTCTTCTATTGAGGCCTCGCCAAGGACAAGTGGGAAGAAGATTGACTTCACAGATTTTCATGGGGCTAATCTGTTCCTGTACCCGAGTCCGCTATTTGCTTTCTCCTCTTTAATATTCAGTTTGTGTTCTGCAGCACTGTGCAACGTATTTTGAATTCTGGATTGCTCAGCAACTAATCACTGTTTATTGCTTGGAGTGTTTGCTGTTCATAATTTGCCAGCCATAACATGGTTACCTAAATCATACCATGGGTTTTCCCCTTCCTTTCCTGCCTTGTACACATAGATGGGTAACAATTTGAGAGCATAAGCTTATGCATTTACAGGGTGAATGATCTCTCATGCGTTCATGTATAGTGGAACAATATAACGATCTCTTATTTTTCTGAAGTATCTTACTGGTGTGTCCACCTTCTCTTCTGTTCTCTCATTATAGCAGATTTTTCAAACCCGGTTTGGATGGACAGGAGAAGCAGTTGTGCTTTGTGATGGTTGGGTAGTCTGGTTTGGGGATTTCTTTTTCTACTTCAATTTTTTTCCTTGAGAGATTTTTCTTAAGGATTATGTGGAAGCAACTTCATACATGAGTCTTCTGTGTACTCAAAGACTCTGGGCTGACCAATATCAAAGTAGTGTTATTAAATCAGCAGATTTTACTTTTTCTTTTATCTTTATTGAAACTATCATACACTACAAAGTGCTAATACCTACTTCTAACAGTCTGTTGATCTGATTTCATTATCAACGTGCTCTGATGGGAAACATTGGTGCAAAATAATTTAGTTTGTTCTGGAGATCAAAGCTTAACATAGCTTCATCCTACAGTAGTGCAGAGTTCTTTGCTTCTTGAAATTCTGAGGTTTTTTGTTTGGTGGTTTGTTTTGTTTTGGTTTTGTTCCTATAAATGCCAAAAGGAGTATATGTTCTCTAAAAGGTTTCAAAATATTCTAAGCATTTAATTTATCCATCTTCTGAGAGTTTTTGCAGGTTCTGGGAATCTGTTTTGAGGTAAGCCTGTTCTCTGCACAGCTATGAAAGCTCTGAAACTCGAAAAAAATATTTATAAAAGGATTTTTGAATCTCAATGATAAATCTATTTCTAAGTGTACTTTTGCTGCTAGAAATACTTTGAATTATTCTTTGATTTATTATGCATATTTATAAGGCTTATTTAAAAAAAGAAATCATAAATCATGGATAAAGTTCCCTTTAGAATAACAGCATGAGTGGATTAAATCTCCCACAGATGTTCAGTATATTAATGACTCTTCAACATCAGTTTCTCTGTAAAAGAAAAGTATGTCCACTAGAGATATTCTTTTCAATTGGATCATGAATCTGGGTCCTAGATGTTGTCCAGGTTGTATGTTCACACACAGTTACCAATGGCATAAAAGCCAAAGATTACACAGAAGCATAAGGACAAAGCATCCTGCCTTCAGGGGAGGTGGGGAAAGCTCAGAATGAGGTGGGGTTTTCTTTCTTGTCTCTGTGGTTTTGGGGTTTTGTTAATTTTGGTTTGGCTTTGACATTTGTGTGGGTTGTTTGTCCTCTCAGAATGTTAAAGTAAGAGAAGCAGGCCCACGTTTTATAAGGCAACTGAAAACCACTAACGACAGACCTGCCTTTGCTGTTCCACCAAGAGACCACAAGTGCAGGACACCAGTGTAACAAGGATTACGTTCTCTGAGCCTAACAAGCTATAGCTAGCCTTGTTTCGTGCGGGGTGGCAAAACTGGTACCCAAAATACTCTTGTTCCTGTCTGTTAAGATCTTTCAGAGGAGAATGTACCGAGACATTGTGAAGTAAAATACTGCTGTGAGGGGTTTGCACTCATTTGGTTTTTTTGTTAACAAGAGTTCTATTGGATCATGTGCATGTTTCAGGGTTTTTAATGTTTGCAGGTAGCCCACCAGTAAATTTACGGGGATATAATCCTATTAAATCAGTGTTTAAACAGGTATTGGTCTAGGATGGAGCATCCCAACTGATAATGAG
The DNA here is from genome assembly GCF_000695765.1 of Mesitornis unicolor. NCBI lineage: Eukaryota > Metazoa > Chordata > Aves > Mesitornithiformes > Mesitornithidae > Mesitornis > Mesitornis unicolor. The sequence goes on from NW_010183422.1 coordinate 8,518, forward strand.
TTTTCTTTTTGCATCTTCATTTTAGAAAGCAGGGGTGAATGCACAAAGTAGTTTCAAAAAGCCGTCTAATGTTCCATTCAAGAATGACAGAATTGCATCTTGAAAGTGAAGGCTGTTAAATACATGTTAACAAACTGATTAAACTCAATTATCAGGTGGAATATGGTTCGTTAACTGGGTAGTACTTGGACTTGCAGATATGTTTAGCCTTCATTATCTGATAAGGAATGTAAGGAATTCACTGCCTTTTTTTGGAAGACCAAAAAAAAAGATATATACATGCACATTGATATTAACTTATAGTACAAAACAGTATGATTGATTTAGCTTTGGGTTTTGTTTCTTTGCTTTGGTGAGAGCCACAAAACTATGATACAAATTTCAGGCAGATATTCATTGGCATGAGTATCTCTTTTCCTCTCTGGACAGATGAAAGAAGTCCTGGCAAAACTAAAAAATTCTGTTGTGTGCCGATGATATTTCTACTGAATGTGCTGGCTTAATGCAAAGTTAATATCTACTTAAATGCTTCCAAAACTTAGCAAATGGAAGTACAAATTTAATATTCTGTATAAGCAGTTTAATTTCTTTAAATACTTGAAGTTGCAGCATAGCAGAGTCATGAAAATATTTGATGAAGTTTACCCCACTTTCACAGTTGATTCTTAATAGCTGTATTTTAGATTGTTCGATATTTTCTGATATTTTCCCAGTACTGTGCCACATGGGTGCATTACATTATACAAAGCCTAGCATTTTGTATGAATTCATCTGTAATAATAGTTTTCAGCATACTGGTCTAGTTAAGAATCCCATTAATTTAACTGGGAAAAGAATATGCCTGTTCAGAAAACAACCATGTGCTGGCTTTTGAAAGACTTGATGCACAGGTTTATTTAAACCAAACCAAAACAAAAATAATAAAAATTGCTTTCATACCCAATAATCCATTGACAAAATTCACAGATATTTATCTATATATATTAAGAACTGAATGGCCAGATCAGCTGGGCCGATTCTTTTCAGCTAATCTCCCACTCTCCCATTTATCTCAGGGGATGAGTTGGCAGTGGTAATGTGGGTGTTGGGAAACTGTTTATGAAATCATTATCAGTTATTTACATTGGTCCTGGGTTATATATTTTTCATCTGAGCATATTAATGAGTCTGTTTATATGCATTTTTAAATGATGATCTAAGTTTCTAGAAGGATTGGCTAGCCATGTTTGCAAACTGTACAAAATCTATACAATAGGCAGTTAAAATGTTTGCCAGTAAGACTTTCCTCCTCATTCTGTGGAATGTAACAGTTTTTCCAGTTTTTAGAATATTAAAAATACAGTGCCCATTTACCTAGCATGAAAGGTACCCACAACAACAGCAATCCACTGACTCTTGCTCCATATCCTTCCAGTCAGAAAGGTACAACAGTATTGAAATGTCACAAGGAGAACACAAAGACTATATGATAATTATTAATCTATCCAAACACGAAGACTATGTGATAATTATTAATCTATCCAGCTTCTATTCTCTTCTTAATAGATTCTGTGTTAGGAGGACTGGATTCAGTCACGCTGTACATGGAGAGGCAGAGCAAAGCCTCACTTGCTTTTGGTGCAGTGCTGCATTGCACCCTGCTCGACATCTCGGAGTGGAAGTCAAGGCAATGAGCTCTGCATGTCTACCAAAACATGGCAAAGTTGTTCCAGTCCTTCATTTCTGGTGGGGAGGTTCACAGTCTCAGGATGGCTCTGAGGTTTTCTCCTTGCTACAGAAGGAACACGTCCACCCTTATTTTGTCCAACATGACCATGATGGATGAGATTAGTTGGTAGTCACTGTATCCACATGGAGCTTTATCACACTTATGAGGTCATGTTCACTACTTGGAACAATGGTGTTAAAACCTGTAAGTGAAGCTAAGCTAACAAAATAGTTTTGATTTAAAGTTTTTGACCTAAAAATGTACTTGTATGTAAACTATAAGTAATTCTATATCATCAGCTTCACTTTTTCATAAATTTTTCCTACAAATGTGACAGACTTTGCTGTTTCATTTGGTTCCCTTTAGTTTTGTCAAATTGCGCTATTCAAAGTTGGTGAAGTCTGTTTTCTATCTCCATCCTTTCCTGTACAATACATGTTGAAGGGAAGATCAGATTTTTTTTTTTGCTTTGATACTTGCTATTGAATGTATAGAAAATTGCCCGGCAGTCTGACATACTTAAAATTACATTCTTCTATTTGACATCAACATTTACATTAGTGGTTTTCATATAACAGTTTCACCCAGGTTCTTCAAAATTAGTCTTGCAGAGTGTTTACTTTCCAAATGAAAAGCGATGTGCTCGGATTCGAGATAAAAAATTTTAAACTCGAATTGAAGTGGAATATTTAATTTTTGGTCAACTCTAGCTGACTGCCACTGAATTTAGGGAACTTTTAAAACACATAATGAACTTCATCCTTAATAATAATAAAGGAGCTGATTATTAGTCGTATTTTGCTAGAAATTATTGATTTAACAAGAATTGTTACTTGAGGCAAAATGTTCCACTGGAAACATAATCTGGAAGCTGAATATTGAACACTAAACAGCAAATAACTGCAAGTGGCTACCTGCCAGCTCAGGAGAAGTATAATACAGTGTGCTTTTTCCCTACGTGTCAGAGCCAGATGAAAAAGTAACTAAAGCCCAGAAACTCCACAATGTCTACCGAGCATCAGCAAGGTAACCTTTTAGCTGCTGCTCAAAAATAGTGTTCAAAACACAATTTTTAAATTATTTTTTGTCAGCAGACTTGTCAAGAAATTCTGTTTTGCGTGCATCCTTTAAATGAAAAGGTAACGTATTTAACTTTTCTTTTTTAAAATTAATTTATATTTGAGAAAATAAGGCTTTCCATCTGCTGATAGTGTTTGTTGTTGATGTTAGCTTTCAGGAACAGTCTTCTAGGATTAGAACAGATTTTATACCATTTTTAAAGGGAATCTAAATTGAAATTGCTGGGAACATGAAATAAAATGGCAAATCTACCCCCTCTGATTTGGCCAAATTTCTATGTGAAAATAGAGATAATATTTTGTTGAAGACAAGCATGCACACAGACATATATAAATTATGTATAAAATATATACACACATAATCTGTGTGCATGGTGTACATGTACCCTCACATTTTTTGCCGGTGTCCTTACTCCATCAATTTGCCAGTGTAATTGTATTTGTACCAATGTATGCAGTCATGATAATGCAGCTTTATGCAAATTAGTTTTAGCTTTTAAAAAGTTATTCAATTGATTCAAGTAGTACTAGTCAAAACACATTTGCAACCTATAACAAACAATTGGTACTTTTATCTCCCCACAACACAGGTATCCCTGGACTTTTTTGATTTAATTGATGAGAACTTCTACTGAAGTCCTTATCAGAAGTCATACTGAGCACATTATGCGTGGGATCAGTATGTGGTTTTGCAATACATAAACACTATGTAGCTAAAAGTCATTTTAAGTTTCTCTATGTAAACACCCAGTTATAAATTTGAGTTAGTCAATGTATATGTCACCATTATGTATGCCAAATATTTTTTTAAGAGTACTGGCAGAGGAGTAGGCACAAACACCAAATTACACTACTTCATCTTAATGTCCTTGATAAATAAGATTTCATGGTATGCAGCGGTTACTGTGAATGTCTCCAAGTGGTCTCATTTTTTCCCCTGCATTTACTTATCCCATGTGGCCTCTATGCATGTTGTAAAACTGCCCATGTACGGGTTGTAGAACTATCTGGAAGTTGTAAACTTGATAGACGCAGTGACCAGGTAATGGCTCCCAGCAGCTCCCTGCCCGCAGGTTCCTGCCTGCAATGTGCTCCTGCTGTGGGCAGGGACGAATGATGAACCACCCTGACCTTCTACCTGGGAAAACTGCCTCAACTTCAACTGCAGCCTGTCCACTACAAAATAATAACAGAAACCACTGTTCTTTGTATGCTTTGCCATACGAGGGTTCAAACAGTTAGAAATAGCTGGTTTTTTAATAGGGGTGATAATTCAGCATCTTCTAAAAAGGAAGCTTAAGCGGGAGAGTGAGTTGTCCCCTGGATATGCTCTGCAGAAGGCTGAGCTCCACACTCGAGCAGAGCAATGGGGGTCCTTTCAAGCATTTTTCAACTACTTGGATCCTATCCTGGCCCTTGCAGCTGCACTTGCCACCCCCAGGGACGTCAGGTACTGCTGGGGCTCCTTTCAGGCAAAGCCTGCAGACAGAAGTGGAGGAGGTGAGTCCTAAGGTGAGGATGCTTACAGCAGTGTCTGCTGTGGAGCATCAATCTTAAGAAATTTGGTCCTAACTAGCAGAGTTATCCTCCTCCATAACTAGTGTCATATTTGTATATAAATGTTAGTTTTAACAGAGCGATGGCTGGTGGCGTTCAGCAATGATGGGGACACTACCTGTGTCAAGTGTATTCTGCAACACTCTCTCCCTGCTTGCTTCTAAAAGTGCTTCTCTTTGAAAACTACTTAACACCACTAAATGCTCTAGCAGAGCGGTTTTGGAGGGCTGGATTATTTATCACACTGTGCCTAGATAAGTCTGTTCTGTCAGGTCCCAGAAGAATGTGCCAAGTTGTGTGAAGCACAATGAGACATCAATCTGTTGTGAGCAATCACTGAACTTGCCTCCTCCACCATCCAGTCTAGTCACACTGCTAGGTATTTGTCTTACAATATTTTAAATAATCTTCTACACAAGGTAGGTAAGGATATGCACTGCTGCTTAGAGAAGCTGAAAAATTCAAGAGACTGTGTGTTCTATTCTAACACTTTTGTGGCAAACTCGCGAGAGCCTTTCAATTTCCACAACAGTTGCTCCCTGAGGGAAGGAAACTTTCATGTACTTAAAAATGTCTAGTTTTTCTTTGCAATATCATCTTATTGGTGGTCAGCTTATAGACAGTTGGTTTTGGTCATATTTGGTCATATTATGTTTTGAGATACGTCCATGAGGTTCATTACACAATATTCGTAATATTTTGTTGCGGTTATCAGCTAGTTAACTGGAGCAAGTAAGAGTTTCATTAAGAATGTTTTGCTTAACAGTTTGACTGCTGGAGGAAAAAAACCAAACAACTCTGTGTAATCAATGGATCTGTTTCTAATGGGGCTTTATTAGGTCTGGACTGGAATGAGATACAGGCAGTTCTTGTGATATGCAGTCCTCATCCCAGTGTTTTATCAGAGTAGTGCTCTGCCTGTGGCTGGTCCTTCCTGTAAGCGACTGATTTGTGAGCAGGGAAAGGAGAGGTTAACATTGACAAAGTTTAGAAACAGAAATTGTAATCTGATTTTTGGGTCTAAATAACGGAGCGCAGCACCTTTGACAAGTGTCAAAGATTCACTTAAAGAGAAATAGCATTTTGGAAGCTCACAGAATTAGGTCACTTGGATTATATAATCAGGCTTTCAGAAAAGCAACTCTGGTTCTGGTTTTTGTTTATTCCTCAGGGTGGGGATGCCTTGTTGTATTTGATACAGCAATATTTGTTTCCCTGACATGGCAGCACATGGAGCATTAGTCACAAAGACCAGAGGTTACTTCATTACACTGAAATTACTACCTCAAGAAGAGGGGAAAAAAATAAATCTAGATTAAGCCCTTGCATACTATACCTGTTCAATACTAAGGTCTCCACTGACACTTCCTACTGCATGAATAAAAAATATATCTTTAGAGATTCTGAAGTTTCATAAGAAACTTAAGAAGAACACCTGGAAATCCTTGTGCAGTTTCAACTGTCATATAAGGTCATCTTGCTGGATTCTGAAGAGTTAAAATTTGTGAATTCCTCATATGTATTTCTGCATCTTGGTATTTTTATTTTCTCCACTCACACAGTAACCATTTATCATGTCCCAGAACTTGTATGCTTCTCTCTTTGGCTTTGTGATTTTATTCAGCATCACTGGTACGCCACACTGACTGTCCGTTTCTAGTGGTTCTGATTTCTGTTCAGATTTCCTCCTTTGCCTGTCAAGAAGCACACTGCAGTTATCACCCGATCCTGAAACTCTTTACTTAGCTAACACAGAGTAGGCTTAAAACTCTGGACAAGGGTAATCAGAAGCTGATTTTTGCCAAAGTACACCAAGCCATACTTAAGAAGCAAAATTTGCAAGGTATACGCTTGGACGTGAAATAAAACCTTTGCAGTCTTTCATGTGTCATACATACGTATTACCGAGGTGATTCTGGCACTGTGACTCTCCCTGTGTTTGAATGCAAAATGGCAAGAGACATTAAGTGCTTCTGGAGACGTCTTTGCACTGGTGCCTGCATCCTGCTTGATGGTCTCAAAGCCTGGCTTGAGTACTCTTCCTTTTTTCCTTCTACTGACAAGGCTCTCACTAAAAGTTGCTTCCTGAGCTGTAGCAGATGTGATCTGTTGCTCAGTTTTTCCGTGTGTGCTTTTGACAGGAAGGACAGATGAGTGATGGGCTGACTTACAAAGTCCCATACCTTGTGGAGACCAGCCCTGATTGTAGAGAGCCACTGGTAGCTAGAGGCTGTGTTGATACTCCCCCAAATACATCACATAGCTCCAGGTACTGCTGGCATGTAAGCAGAGCTGCCTTGGAAATCTGGCTTCTCACAATGTCACAACAGGCATCAGGCTTTGAAACTTGTACCACCAAGGTGTGTCGGGTCCTGTAAAGCCAGCCTGTGGTAGCAACACTTCCATGTTGCTTTCTGGACAGTCTTCTCTCACCAATGCCTACATGTAATTGTGGTCCTGGTCCATGAGAGTCATCAGCTGTCACTTCTTTGTCCTCCTGCCATGAGTATGTGCTGAGCAGTATTAACAGGAGAGCTGTTTCGCAGCTTTCCAGAAATGAGTTAAGACAGATGGGTATACTGGGGATATGGGAGCAAAAAGTGTGTGTAAAGCCATAAGACCTGCTGTGATACCCTTGGAAGATGGAATGGACCGAGGAGAACTAGATATCCAAGTTCTTCCATGCTCCAGAGTGAAGCTTGCCTTTGAAGTCATGCATGGAGTGCAAGTGAGGTTTATCAACCTGGCTCAAAACAGGTACCTTAAACTGACAGTATAGATTTATCATCCAAAGTTACTAAAGTACACTTTTTTAGTAAACCTTTTCCATCTTCTTCCAATCCCCACTGAAACTCTTTATAGGTGCTACTAAGTAATTCAGTGAACCTGGCATCGTAGCTATGATTTTCCATTCTCTGTTATTGCTTATAGTTATAGAGAAATACAGATATGGAGTGAATTGTTAGTCAGGACAAGCAGGGGGTGATACTTCTGCAATATATCCATCAAATGTGTCTGTAGCACTGGGTCTTTTCAAATTGGAGTTAGCAACTTTGTGGTGTTATCCATACTTTGAAGTTAGAGACATGTAAAGGTCAATATGTTTATCCTTAAACATTCTGTGTATACTCAAGGTCACAGAAGAGAAGTTGCAGATAAATAGAGACTGATTTGATTTGTATGCTATTAGCAAAATAACTCTTTCGCCCACTTTTCTTGACTCATAATTACTTTATCTCTTGCTACGTCTCAATCTGCATCTTAGTAACATATATTAGTAACTTTGTTTCAGAAAGCAAATAAGTCAACCGTGTTAAATAGATGCTCTAAATTTGAATTGTTAGTAGTTACAAATAATTCTGCGTCTACCACGAATAGGGATTATTTTTCATACTTCAGCATAAGACAGAATAATTTTCAGTAGGAAAATAGCAACGCTTCAATGCTGGTAACTCATTCCACTACCAGTAGTAGACAGTCGGTGGATTACCACCCCAGTTTAAGGATCTACTAGTCTTGCTGAATAACTGAGGATGTAGAGTGCAAGGCCCTTTCTTTTCTCTTCACAAAGCTGTTTCTGCCTTATTTCCAGCTAAATGAAAACAGCTGCATACCTCATAAATTATGCATTCAGAGAGTACTCTGACACTATATTCTTTAAAACACAGTTAATTTTCATCTTGCTCATGCAATTTCTGTGACAAAAGAGATTGATGATGCTTTGTTTCCTCCTCCTTTCACTGTAATTCTGACAGTGAAATATCAGAGTATATTCAGTAGCCTGTTTGACATCTGATTTTAAAGTAATTCTTATACAGACTGTTACCAGAGATGATGTAGCTCATCTATTCCATATCCAATATTTCACTTTATAAATCAAATCCAAAATATAATGTGACAGATAGATATACCTAAAAGAACAAAGAAGGAGTGCAGACATACTGCCATGCTGTGTTTCCTTCAATGGGAGATCTTCAAGCATCTGTCCATTATTGCAAGGTAGTTAGTAAGGCAGTGACACCTTAGTTTAGGCATTTCTCTAGTGATAGATGTAAAGCCCTTCTTATTTGGAACTGTGCTGATTAACTCTAGAGCAGAGGTAACACTCACAACAGCAGAATGCTTAAAGCTGAAGTGTGTGATAGAAAGCGTATATCCAAGAGCTGTCACAGCAGCAGATCTTCAGCATTCAAGTGACATTCCCAAAAATGATATTAACAAGTCAAGTGGAAAAATGCTTGAATGGCAGCTGTTGTTAAGAGATTATTCCCATTTCTCATTTTTTCTAATTGCAGTGCTTGTTAACGTACCAAGATCACTTGTTCAAGTTCCTCAACAGATGATATGTATTCTTCCCACTTTTCCCTTTACCTGATTTTGAGAGCAGTTACTCAAATAGAGAATTTCTCCTTTGTAACTAGTAACCTTAGAGATCTGCAAATCCTTGTTCTCCCGGTACCTTCTCTGTCATTACTGCAGAACTCAGAGGTTTTTTGCTATGGAGATGACGACAAAATCCCTGGCATGGCAAAACATATATTATGTTTATGCTATTGGGAAGCCTTAGCCTGCCTCTGAATTCTGGCCTCTGCTAATACAAATGGATAATGTGCGTTTCCGTCGTGATCTGTGAATGGTTTTTGGACTTCAAGAACATTCTTGCTCAAACCTGCAAAACAAATGAATTATGAAGGGTATTCTCAAAATGGAAATTTCATGCTAATAAGGGAAAGTGTTCCATCCTGTTTGTTTCCTTTCAAAAAAAAAACCACACACATACGCACACACACAAGAACAAAAACAAAAAAATACAACCCAAAAACGAAAACAACAACAAAAAAAACCAAGTCTTGTTTGCACTGCTCTCCAGCTTCAGGAACGAGATCTCTTAATTCAGAAACAAACAGCAGTTGACTGTTCCTAAACCCTTTTTATTGGCTTCATATTGGCTAGTAGTGAAGCACCAAGAAGTCTCATGACTGGGTGACTCATAGATGACTGCTGTCTGTAACTAGAAAGTGTGCTTTAAGCAGCTGTACCACAATTATAGAGAAGTGCAGAAATGAGGTAGGAGATGCTTTTCACTCTTTGGAAAGATGCACAGGGGACATCTCCAGCTCTTGAAATCCTGCAAATGATCCTTAGGCACGAGAGTTGCAAAGCATTAGAAAAAGGCACTCTTAATTCAGTACACATCTTTTGAGCCAGATGTATGGTTCTAAACTATAATTTTATTTCCAGCTAAAATCAGAAAATCTCTACTGGCATACGTTAGCAAAGGATTCAAACTCCCCTGCGTAAAACTTTTAAATATATTTCTGTGAAAACCTTTTCAATATGTCTAGGGAATAATCTAGGAAAAAAGCAGATATTTCCCTCGGATATAGTTGGAGGAAGTAGAGAAGTGTAGAGTCCTGCTTATTCTGCTTCTGCTTGAAGCCAGTAGACACCCTAATAAGCAATCTAGAAGGTAAGGATCAGGTTGTTAGAAGAGGTGCAACCAACCTTTCTTTTCATATTGTATATATACAATAGCACAGAAGAAACCTGACAGTGCATAAAGGTTGTTTTTAAAAATTAAATTTAAAACCAGCAATACTATTTATCAGTCGATATGTTTCTTGATAGTCCCAATTAATCTCACTTAAAACTAAAAGAAATGTAATTTGCTTTTAAATTTTTCTGCTTTACATTCCTGAGAAGAAACTCTCTTATGGAGTAGGAAAAGAGATCTCTGTTTTTTAGGAGCTGTCATCTTTACGTTCCCTATTTTGATATTTTAGTGACGTTAATGTGAGATTCTATTTACAGTAATGGAAGTGGTCACTATGTAATGCTTTCAAGACTTTTCTATTGTAATTTTGTAAACCAGTTCTATGTCTTAAACAAATATCAGGTCATAATTCTTGGTGGTTTTTGTCTGAAATTGCGTATCCAAAGGGACAATTAGTATTTTAGATGTAAGGTGACTGACATGGTACAGTGGAGCAATGTTGGGCAGTGCATATTTAGAATAGGGTTTATAAAAGGCTGATATAGAGATTTATAACAGATATCTGAAAGTCAATAAATGGTTCCTCCCCTTGGGTCCAGTGTAATATGCAGTGCCGTTGTGTCAGTCAGAATTACTTGCAGTAACACATTTAGCGAAAGGATTTCCTGATGCTGCTGCAGTCTGGGTTCTGTGGATAACCGGCACTTTGTTTCCTTTGCAAAACTCTAGGTCATTTAACATGGTCCCAGAAATTTTAAGAAGCAGTTGAACAGTGGTCATAGAATAACATTTACAAGTTCAGCAAGTAAACACCCTCCCTCTTAATACAGTTCATCTGTTTCTGTATCACAGCTTTAATATTCATTGGCACCGTAAGTGGTAAGTGAGGAGCCCATCACCATAGTGGTTAGGGTGCTGTGGGCCCCCCGAGCCCTGCTTCAAAGTCACATTGTGGTTTTGCACTCGTTAGCGTCTGTTGAACAATGATGGTTGTATTTACTGTTTAGTACTCTCAGGCACAGTTCCTTCTTATTGTTTAGAATAGTTTTTTTTTCCTTTGCTTAGAAAACAGTCTTTTACTTGGAAAATTTCAATAGCTTTCTAAAAATGTTTGAAATATTCAGTGTATTCTTACACAAACTATATTTGATGTGGAAAAGATTAATTTCAAGAGACCGTAACTTGATGTTAATCACAAGGTCAGTTTTACCAGATAAAATCCTATTGATGATTATGGTGCTCATTTACCTGAGAACAAAGAGTAAATTTATATGAAACACTTGTGCCCATTCCATCACCGGTTACACCTCATGGTTCTGCCTACACTGCCAGGAGTAGTGTGTTTTTGTCTTTGCTGACTGCATGATTGGTTTTCCTTTCAGTTTGTACCTTTGCCCAAATTTCCCGTGTTTGCATTTAAAGTAATGCTCAAAAAACTGAGCAATGGGACATGTTGTCTTTATCCAAATTATGGAATATAAAAAAGAGAAGAGCTCTCACTTTCAAAACACACACTTCTGACTTCTTTCCTACTGCTCTCTCTTTCTACATAGTTTTTTAAATCATATAGAATTAAGCACATTTGCAATTTGGCTTGTTTTGCTGATTGCATCCTGATTTCTAAACCTTTTGTCCCAAACACTGCAGGACACCGAAAGCTTCTGTGCACTCTTTAGCACCAAAATAGAGGCTGTTTTTTGCCTTGTGTGACAGGAATACCCTGTTCTTTTAAGCAGAAAAATGGATGTTCTCTCCATGGGTTTATTAAATTCCAAGTGATGTCATTGTAAAGATTTATAGTAACAGGTGATCACAGATTTCTTTGATCTTATTTTCCAGATGGGATTAGAAACCTAGGGTGGTGTGTGGAAGACTTTTTTTTTGAGAAAGAAAATGTATCTATCAGTAACAATTTGTTATATTGTGCTCCTGCTCTGTCAGAGTTGCTGTCAATAAAATGCAGAAAAAATTACTACCAACAACTTACTGAAATAATTTTTCCTTCCCCACTTTGCACTGAGGAGCTTTTTTAAAGTAATAAATTCAGAATAAAATTACTTTGTGCATTCTGATGCTGTATTTATCACAAAATTCACATTATGTAGACTAGCATTCTTATCAGTAGCTCCATGTAGTACAGGAGTACAGAGAGAAACTGTCTAAGGAGAGCTAGTGAAAAACCATGCTGGTATTCTTGTTACTGACACATAATAATGTAATATAGTAGAATAGAAAATTATCATAAATGTTTATAGTATTTAAAAATTATTAGCAACCGCTAACTAGTTCTGATTGAAACATTTAGTCTTCCAGATCTACCTGTGCTGCAATGAAATGCTTTGACACTTGATTTCTGTACTACAGGCTGTAAAGTAATATGGAAATACCTAAAGCAAGCTTCATCTCCAGAAGCAGTCTAATTGCAGCAGCTTAGTGATTAAGTACAGGCTGTTTCCCCACCAAAGGAGTTCTTATTTCAAATTGAATCCAAGCTGTGAGCTAGGAGGATTGCCTGTGGAGTAGATTAAATTTCAGCCAGGAATTTTAGAAAATAGTAGAAGTGCTCTATTTCTGTTCTAGAACTAAGAAGATTTTGAATTGCAGGTGCTGGTTGACAGCCAGCTGAACATGAGCCAGCAGTGTGCCAAGGTGGCCTACGGCATCCTGGCCTGTATCAGAAGTAGCGTGGCCAGAAGGACCAGAGAGATGACCGTGTCGCTGTATTTGGTACTGATGAAGCTGCAGCTCAAATGCTGTGTTCAGTTTTGGATCCCTCAGTACAAGAAGGACACTGAGGTGCTGAAGCATGTCCAGAGAAGGGCCAACAAAGCTGGTGAAGGATCTGGAGAACAAGCCTTACGAGGAGCGGCTGAGGGAACTGGGATTGTTCACTCTGGAGAAGTCTGAAGGGAGACCTTACTGCTCTCTACAACTACCTGAAGGGAGTAGTAACAAGTGATAAGACAAGAGGAAATGGCCTCAAGTTGTGTCAGGGGAGGTTTAGATTTGATATTAGGAGTAATTTCTTTACTGAAAGAGTGGTCAAGCATCGGAACGGGCTGCCTGGGGAAGTGGTGGAATCACCATTCCTGGAGGTACTCAAAGAATGTGCAGATGCGGCACTTTGAGACATAGTTTACTGGGCATGGTGGTGTTGGGTTGACAGTTGCATTTGATGATCTTAGAGGTCTTTTCCAGTCTTAGTGATTCTGTGATTATTGGGTTCCCAGTAAAGGTAAAGCACTGGAGGAGATTTTTGAATAGTCGTCTCTTCCCTAGGACGTGTAAGTTTGTTTACGAAGTACCATGCCACCGAAAGGCTCAATAATAAAAACAAAAATCCAAAGGTGACAGTTTCATGTTCCTGGTGGTTTCACTGGTTATAAACAACATTGTTTTGAAAAATATTGCTGGGGACATGAGTGAGGAATCCTGAAATGAATTGTTCTTCCTATATGGTATTTGTTTAGGTCTTTTCTGGAGAAATCTATGTATAAAACCAGAGGGGAAAAAAAAATGCAATGGCATTTAGAAATTAATTTGAGATGCAGATGAAGCTAGTTGACCCAGTGGAATAAAATAAATAAACAATAAGTAAAATGCTTATGCCAGCTTTTCAGAGCTTGTTACTTGCCTAAAGACACTTGAGCACTATGAAAATCCCCCTAGTTCCTTGTCTGCATCTTTAGGCAGCTAATGAGACCTGCAAAGTCAACGCTTTTCGCATGCATTCTTCTAAGAGCAATACCACAACATACAAAGTGCATGTGGAAAATATTATGGAAGATGTTTTAAATGAAACTTGTCCAGGATGAGTTGTGATTGAGTACAATCCCTAACAAGCACTCATAATATGATGCATTCTACTCAAGACCTTATTTAAGACAATGTTTTAGTGACAGACATTTTTTGTTAGTATGGATACTGAGGCCCATGCATAACTTCAGAAGTAAATGCTTGTTAAAATACTGCTTAGCAAATAATTAAATAACTTGACTTTTATGTGATCCTTTTTGAAAAGTGGTGAGGAAACAAACTACTACTCACTGCCCATAAATCCCTGCTCTCGTAAGATCTTTATGGTAGCTGCTCCGTACTATTCTGTCTTGCACCTCAGCATCCCTAATGCTCAAATTTATTCCTAATAAAGTAATTTTCCCCCACTGAACTTGCATTTTGCATTTAAGCCTAGCTGATACTTTTAGCATGCTTTATATCTATGTACTTGACAGAAAGATCTACTTTTAATTCATCCCTCTGACATTCTCAGTATTAGAATTAATATTTTCAAACCCTTCACAGGCCTAGACTGCTGCCTAGAATAGCAAAGCTTGTCTTGTTCAATAGGAAAAAACCATATAAAAATACCCAGAGAAGAACTTCTATTAATGACATAAACCAGGAATCATCTACAAATATGCTGTGACTGTTTACAGAAAGAAAATAAACTATGCTAGTTATAGGTGTTATTGCTCCCAACTTCTGTTTTTCTGACTTCCAGCCAATTAGGGAACAGCAGAAAAGTGGAGTATTCTGGTATAATGAATATTTTTTGCCACCTCCATTTCAGCAGACACAAAACATTACTGAATTGAATGTGCTGCTACAGTACAAGAGGAGAGGAGAAATAATGGAAATCAGAAATGCAGCAACAAGCCTAGGGTTAATATGTAGTGTTTGTGTTGCATTGTGTTGTGGTCAATGACTGTAAATACCCAGAATCAAACTGGCAAATCTTAAATGTCTTTTAGTTAGTTATCTTTTTTAATCCTCTTTTCCGGAGAGGTTGGCAAATGACTGATGTCTGTGCATTGTTCATTCAGTAAGATTCATAAGATCCAGATACAGCAAATCTCCTTGAATTCTCAAAGATTTAGGAAGAAAGCAGAACTGTCCAGAAATGAGCTTTTTCATTCATATTTTTTTCACTATATTGGTTTTGAAACTTTTTTCTATTCCACTTTCAACTTGTTACTTATTCCAAAACACCAGCTCAAATCCAACCCCCACTTCAGGAAATACCAGTCATGATACTTGATGATGTTTCTCAAAATATCTTCTGTTAAAATGTAGACTTCTAATGTTACCAATTAGTGAAGCTACCTTTCTGCTGCCGTGATACCTATTTCCATAGCAAGAGCATCCAAGAGGTTCAAATGATTCAATCGTTTAGCTTCAATTTAGTGATGGAGACTTCAGTAGAGCTGTTCTCCATAGCCACAGTTTAATACAGTTTTTCTACAGATCTTCACCTTAGCTATGGTACTAATTTTTTGCCAGGCAGCACTTCAGACTTCTAGGACAGAAGTCTGAAGAAGTCTTCTTTGCAGACAGAAATAAAGCACCGAAATATTTGAAATGAGCCAAAGAAACAATTGTTAAGGGTTGTGGGACAGGATGCTCAGCCAGTGTAATGGCATTTCTAGTTCATATTTACTGGTATTTTAAAGTCTGCTGAGACTACTTCTGCCCTGAGTTCAAGCTGCAAAATGAAGTTAAATTTGAGCTGAAACAGATTTTCAGTTGTGCTGATGCAGGCTTTCATTTATCCACTTGACAAATAAAATACGATACACCTCATAGTTGGGGCATTGTGTCATTCAGCTTAAGTTTTACTTTTTATCTTATTTCACCATTTTCCTCGTAATTTTATTTCTTTCTTTGTTGTTTTTTTTCTCTTTGCCTATGATTCTCCTCTCTGTGCATAGTCACTTTGTTCCCCACCTGTATTTGTTGCTCAACTACCAAAACATAGCTGAAGACTTCAAGTAAATAGAATTTTCAGAAATAGTTTATTCCTTTAACTTGTGGATTTGGGGTTTTTGGTTGGTTGGTTGGTTTTGGGTTTTTTTAACTGACTGGGAAATAGTAAATAAAAAGAAGTGTTTCAAATATGCTACCAGTAGAGCTATTTACAAAAGATTACACTACATTCATGTCTTCCTGAACCTGTATGAACACTAGTCTGATTTTTTGTTCCCATGTTACATTTTTAACTGTGGGTTTAATAGGACTTGCTTTGTCACTTCCTCCCTGCTTTGGTGTGGCTGCTGTCCAGATAACACTCTCCACTTGCCATGTTCCAACTCAGTTTATTTTCTGCTGTTACATCCAGCCTTTCTAGGTCAAATTACTTTCTTCAGAGATAAGCTTACCACCAGATTTTTATTAAATTCTTGCATTTTCCTCACAAACACTTAACGTTTTCCCACCTGTTGGAGTACAACCTCACTAAAACGTTTCCCTGAATATTATTAATATTAAGGTATCTAGCTTGTATTTTTAACTATTAGTTGCCTGGTAATTTTTATTTTTGATTTAGTAATATGCATTTCTAAAGCACGGAAAGTTTATTTTAAGACTAAGATTTCATCATATGTTAGGGAAAACGTATAGCAGCTGGAAAACGTTGTTATAAAACTAGAAAAAGAAATGCGAATCGACATAGTAAACCCTACTTCTGCTGCCCTCACTCTCAGCAATGACAGGAAATGGCACTATTTTCAACTTGGGGAAAAATAACTATAACAGCACTCTCGTTCTTTAAGCCAGGGCAATGAACAGCATTTTATTAGTGTTCCATCTTTATGCCTGATGGATGCTTTAGGCCATTTCAACCTCTTCTGCAGCTTTTCAGATCACTAGAGCAGTATCAAAGGGATGGGATGCAATAGGGAATTGTTCCCGCTATATCAAGTGCTTGACTGGAATTTAGATGGATTTACCTTATTAATCTCCCCTTTCTCCTGTCTCCTGTGGTTCTCTGAAAAATAAAAAATTGGGTTCTTTAACAGAAGTATTTTTAGAAAATTGATAGTCTGTCATCGTCAAAATTTTTCATCTTCTCTGAATACTTCATTTGGTATTCTGGAATTTTTTTACTGGTATTTTTTCATTTCTTTGCCTTCAACTATCTGATACTTTTCTGGTTCTATTTTTCTGTGATTTAGAAAAAACAATTGTGTTAACGTTAGCCTTGTAAATAAATTCCTTTGATATGCTAAATTACTTCTCCATTGTTCACTGCTTGATCAAATTTATGTTTAGCATCCTCTTGTTTCTATCATTATTCTTGTATTTCCTGACTTTGTTTCATTTATGGTACTTAGAAGATGTTATACCAAAAGTTTTAATAATTTGGTAATGTTAACATATTGATGATTATGTTCTCCTTTATCATCAGAGTCACACTTCCTCCAATTTTCCCTGTCTTGTTTGTATCTCAATCTGAACTACTTAATCCCTAGGATTTTAGTGGCATATCCTCTTGAAAAACTCCCCCTCACCACCACCACCAAATTGAGTACAGTATATGTTCAGTTGATCTTTTCCTCTTTCTCTTATTTCTGTAATTTGCTAGCTGCTTAATTCTCATATCCTTTTTGAAGATGTGCCTTTTTTGAAGACACATACAGTGCCGTTTACTTGTTGCTTCCTTTCTTTTTTGAAGCATATTGGTAAGATTTGAATTATTTTATGCAATTTGCACTCTCCTGTGCTGGCTTTTGAACCTCCAATCGAACTAGTTGCTGCATTGAATTTATTTATTGACTTAAACACTTAAGTGTTATTGAGGGATTTAAAGATTATTCTATGGGGAGCTGGGAGACAACAGCTATTGAAAACTGCAATAGTTTCATCTCATTGAATTTAAGGGTACAATAAATAACCTGACTTTCAACTTGTATCCTCCAGGGGTCAAACCGCATGCTTGATGTTAACTTCTTTGACAATAGGCATCTTAAATTTTAGAAATATTTCCTGAAATAATCTGCTTTATAAATGTAAGTACTGGTGGATTTATGACCTCAGATATTTCCTATTTTCCTAAACAGGCGAGTGCATTATGTTCTCTGCAGGAGTGTCAAAAATGAAGTTTGTATACATGATTTTCAGTTGTTATCTGAGTTAGGTGACTAAAAGCTCAGTTCCCAAGTATACTTTATAAGGATTGGCATGACAGGAGCTGCTCAAAAATATTGTAGTTATGTGAACTTTGTCATTCTAGACAAATGCCTGCAAATACTGGATCATTTCCTGAAGTTGTACATGCCTCACCGACACTAGGCCTGTTCCAATGCATAATATATTTTCTTGTTGATATTCAACTAAAACTTTAGCTATTCAACTAAAATTTAATTCCCACCTGAGTGACGTGTTTCAGGCATTTTTGACTCATCCCCATTTTGTGCAATATACTTCATATCTGCATCAAGAAATACAGTCTTATTCTTCTCTATTTTTAGTGGTGCTACAGATTATAGTGAGAAAAAGCAGTATTTTCATAACGAAAGTTACTTCTATTCATCATATCTTCTTTCTCTTCAGTTCACAGATAAAACAGCACCTAGTAGAACTGAAAGGAAAAAAAGCATGCTACTCCTACCACCACCACTGCCCTCCCACATTTTTTCTTGTTGTGGTTGCTGATGACATCTCTGACATCATTATTATGTATGTAACCAGCAGGAGAACAACTGGTGTGTTTCATAGCTAAACATATTACTACTACACTGCGCAGCACATATGTCAGACTGTTACACTGAGATGAAGTTTCTTGCTATGATGGTCAATGTTCTCCTTCCTGATTTAATAAAGCCTTTCCAAAGAGCCCTTATTCTGCCCCCCTCTTACAGGAATAAGAGTCATTAGAAAATCTATGTCTAAACTGTTCCACGCTAAACTTGTTGGAAATAATTCCATTAAAGTCAAGGGTAACGCTGCTTCTCAGTTATCCTCAAAAATCATGTTTTAACAAAAATGCAAGGTTTTAAAGGCTGTTCTTTAGTTCTGACGTTACAAGAAGTCTGTGGTCATCCTTTTGAAACCATTGTCTTTTCCAATAATGCTTTCTACAGAAAGAGCAAGGTGCTGCTTCTGTCATGTCACTGTTCCTTTGATTTAGCTTCAAGCTCTTCAGAGAAAATAATTAATTTGGAAGTGGATTTTGAACAATGAAAACTGTGGCCTATGTTATATGGGAGATTGAACAAGATAGTCTTTAGACCTACAGAATGTATCTAAAAGATCATTACTACTTAAATAATGCTATAAGACTTCAATTTATCTCTGCTATGAGTACCATCCAGAAAGTCACCATGTGAGCTTATTTACTAGTGTTGCAGTTTATAATAACGGGGCATTCATTGACATGAGGCGTGACCCAGACTTGTCAATGTGAGTGCTTTGTTGTGCTGATGCACAGCAAGTGGAGCCGTTCTCTTCAGGTAATACCAGGAGAAAATGCCACTTCTCTGTTCATGTTTAAGCAGTGTTTCAGGATAATGTAGCGTATGATCTACACCTGCATTTCACTGAAACATTTCAGAGCGACAAAAGATGAGAAATAATTAGTACAATGAATTTTCAAGTGTGTTAAGGTCACTAATAGCCTCACATATCTAAATCCCTGTAGTATTCAATTTAGGTACATAATTAAGGGGTGAAGTAGTATGAAAGCTACAATGCAAACTAAGCAGAAGTACTTAAATATGCGTATGAGCAGGCTCTGTGTTGTTAAGATTGAAAGTAATAAATACTTCAGAAATCTCTTAATGCTGAGAGAATTAGTTTCTAAATGTGTGGCCTAAAAGCACTATGGACTATGAAACATTGACACCACTTCCAGCTGTGCCAGGTGGTCCTAGACCAGCTCACATGTGGCTGGAGGTGGCTGCGGGAAGGCTGCTGTGCATTCAGGTATGATCCCCAACACGGGTTTGTCGCTGGCAGTGCAAAACTTGGACCATGCAGAACAAAAGGCACTATCATTGCTCCTGCTTGCTTTTAAGGTAACAGGTGATGAGAACAGACTGTTCAAGCTGAATTCATTCCTACCACGACAAAAACCAAGGAAAACATAGACCTTTCTCTAACCTTGATGATGAGGCTATGGTGACTACAGAGCTTATATCCATGAGATCCAGATGGTCACTCCAAAGAGCTGATATGCACTTAAGTATTTGACACAAAGCAGATACCAGGTTAGTTGTCCCAAGGGGTCCTCAAGCAGCCTTACTGGAGGCTGTGCTTCCAGTCTGGGAATTGGTACTTAAAAGCTGGGTAAGCCTCTTGTGTGTTAATTCTTCAGCTTACCTGGAATGAGACTTTTCCACAAACGCATTTTGAGAATAAGCTTCTACTTTGCACAGGTACTACTGAAATTATCCTCTATACTTAGCATGACAATAGGGATAAAATTTTAATATTTTAAAAATATTGTAACACTTAAAATATCTGAATTTTTGACTATACCATAGATGAAAGGCTTGGACAGTTGGAGTTTTGTTACATGGCGAGACGCAGCAGTGGAAATCACATTGTGAATTCAGTTTATAAGCAAAGAAGTCACTTACTTTTTTTCTTGCTTATGAAGAGGTAATTGCATTACTAAGGAACTGAGCTGTATGATTTGGTAATAACATGCTTAGTTCTTTCATACAGCAGCTTCATCAGTATATCATAAATCACTTTACAAAGGAAGTAAATATAATTACCCTCGTTTTATGTCACAAACTCTGCAAAGAAACACAGAAACTCTATAA
Organism: Mesitornis unicolor; assembly: GCF_000695765.1. Classification (NCBI taxonomy): domain Eukaryota; kingdom Metazoa; phylum Chordata; class Aves; order Mesitornithiformes; family Mesitornithidae; genus Mesitornis; species Mesitornis unicolor. The sequence goes on from NW_010183422.1 coordinate 28,900, forward strand.
AGAAATATTGTGCTGCAATTGTACTTAATTATAATAAGATTAATGTTATTATTAACCTTGTATTCATAAACCATCTTAGTCACTAACAGAGCTAATAATCTTATGATGTTTTTTGAATAATCACAGAAACCAGAATTCAGGTTAAAATTTTTGAATACTTTGGTTCTCTTTATTTAAACCTATCTCTAGATAATTATTTCAGCTGTATTCTCAAAGCTAGTAGTTTAGACTCTTGTAAGATTTTTGTCTGAACCTGAGGTTTCTGTGCAGGTGAACTAGGTGACATCGAGAACAAGATGATAAAGTGAAGTAGAATGTGTGATTTCCATTTCGCTTTAAATTCCAATATATCAGAAACTTGACACTTCAGTTTCAAAATATTTTGGGTTTGTTCGTTGTTTGTTTGTTGGTCGGTTTGTTTTTTTAAATTCAGAAATGCAAGTCTTTTTTTATCCTCTAGCCTCTACAAAGCACCTTGTAGTTTGTTTACAGTGGAATATGTACTGCATTATGAGATGATAAAACCCTGGAAACTGAACCCCCCCAAAAGAATAAGATCCTAAACTGCAACTGCCATTAAATACTGTGCTAATAAGATCCTGATTCCTTTTTCTCTTTTAAATCATTCAAAATACAATGTTTTGGGGGAATTAAGAAAATCAAATATTCTGCATCAATTTCAAGCAGACCCCAAGTAATTATAACAATTTTCTTGACCAAATGCTTTTCCCATCCCTTATTTTTTCTTTCCTCCTTCTTTCTCATGGTCTCAGTGCCCTTGCTATAGAGAAGTTCAGGAATTTGAGCTCACTCGACTGTAAAAGCAGTACTGCTGGAGAGCGTATCACAGCTACTGAAATGGAACTGGATCAGGAGGAACATTTGCTTGTTTGAAAACTTGCATGGTTTTTCAAGTAAATGGATATTGAGACTGTTCAATAGCTTTTTCATCTAGGACAACACTTCAGTAAAGGTTTCTAGTTGGTAGGGAGAGAGAGATTAATTTCATTTTGGAATCTAGACAGCTTTTCTTAAAGTAGTTTTCATCAAGGCTTAAATATAGTTTTTCAAGTGGTCAATATTTTGGCCAAGTATTTCTAAGAGGAATTGAGAATGTGATATAGAGAGGCTGATTTGAAAAGTACAGAGAAATAGCAGATGCAGTAGTATCTGCAACAGTGTGCAAATATAATCTTCAGTTACATTCCTTTCAAAGATTTGCAGTTTTAATATCACTGCTGAAGACACAACCTGAACGAGCTGTTAAGATGGTTTAAAATCAATGCCTGCTTTTGAATGCAAGTGAATGTTTTCACTTTGGAGTTGTCTTTAATTATGTATTTCCTTCATTTGTGTTCTTGAGTTCTGTAAGTACCTGACAGACGACACTGCTACTGAGCAACGTGCAGATGTTTCTAAAACCCAGCTCGTTTGTTTTTTCCAAATTGTGTAATGGTAAAACTTATCAGTTTGGAGATAGGAGCTGTTTGGTTTCTTAGGAAAGAACTGGTTAACTGAATTTTTGAGATCAGATCCTTTGTAGTCATCATCACTTTCTCGTACAACTGATGAAAGGAATGAGTCAGAATTTACAACCTTACTGTAACCTCCTGTTCCTATGGCTCTGGGGACAACTAAGCACTGGAATAGCTTGCCTAAAAAAGCCAGAGAATCCTCATCATCAGAGGTTTTTAAGAACAAGGTATACAAAAATCTGTCAGGAACCAGGCAAGTAGAATTCATGCAATGATTTTCTAGTGCTGCCTGCAGTTCTATAATTCTGTGATTCTATGACTAAAAGAAATAGATTTTTAGGAGTAAGAACCCAAAACCTAGTTCAATAACAGTAAAGTAGTTTTTGTGTAGAGACAAATTCCTTCTATAAATTACAGTGAAATAAATTATACTTTCCTAGCTGTATTAGTAAGTAGTTTGTTTATGTTTTACTTTTTACAGCAGAGTAGCATAATTCCTTATTTTTTCAAACACTGAGCCCTAGATTTTATGCTCTTCGGAAGTAATGCAGGCATTTACAATTTTCTGTGAAGAAAAGTATCTTCTGTAATAGTTTGTTCTGCTGACATTTTGCTGGAAATTGTTCTAGATTAATCAGATTTATAATGCATGAAAGACATGAATTAATACAGCTCATTACAGACAACACAGAAAATTGTAGGCAAGATCATGACAGCCTTTATGGGAGTGTGTTCTCAGTTTATGTTCTTTCTCCTTCCTTTCAGCATCATGCAACATGCATGTTGAGTTTGTCCTTTAAGCAGACTGGCTTGCTCAGGAGGATCTGCGTATTGGCAGCTGCTCTGCTGCATCCAGCTGCCTGGTGCCAGTGGTCAAAAGCAGCAGAATTCAATGAGCGAATGCAGAAGGTCTGAGTGCAGTCTGTTTGTTAGTGGTTAAACTCTACCCTTTAGTGCCTTTGTGCGATCCGATTCCAAATGATATGATTCCTGGTATACTAAAGCTAGAATTGAACTAGAAGCAGTCAGAAATTGTCTCTTCCAGGGTACTTCTTATGTGAGAAAATTAGCAACTCTGCTTATTAGTACACTGAACCACCCATTCAAAGCAGCTTTTACTGTTCATCTGTTTGAGTCATACCATTATATCCTTTAATTGAGTATGTAACCACAGTTATTGTTAGCAACCTTAAGAAAATACACAGCTCAGTTGCAATATAGAAATTGAGAACGGAACCAACGTTCAAGGCCTTACTGTAATCCAAAGAGGTGACAGGGAGATGTCTATGTCTCTATATGTTGTGTGAACACCATGGAGAAAGGAAGAAAGTGGCTGCTTCTGCCTTTTAAAATACAATATGTGGTAAAATCAGATGCTGGAGATGACTCAATACATGTGTTAGAGCGTGTGTGGGGCAAGTCTGTAAATATGAGCAGTTGTGTACATAGTAATTCCCTTCTGATAGAGAGCCAGGGTGCTAATACTGGCAGGAATACATGAAGTAACATATGAAGAACAAGCTGAGAAAACCTGCTATTCCTGGATTTGATCCCTGTAACCAGGCAAGCTTTGTGAGTTACTTCCTATAATTAAAGCATTCACTGCTTTAAATTTTCCTCCAGTGACTCTAGAATGTTTTAATTTCCTTTAAGATTAGTCTTTTCCAACATCAAATTTCTGATTAATTTTTAATATCTATCCTATAAAATATATCCAGGGATGTACTTTCAAGGTTCATAAACTGTTGGGCCAGAATTGGCAACACTGAAATATAGTTCTTTCATTTGGCCACAAAATCTTTATACCCTAGTTGTCATCAGTTTAAAGAGATGACTTAAAAGCAGTCAATTGGCCTTTAAATGCCTTCAGAGATCCCACATAACTACACAGATGCCAAGCTCTACCCACAGGCAATCTGCAAAATTTCCTAGTGCTCATAAATTGCCTTCATCTAGACAAAAAAAAGAAACTATTATCCTTGTTAATGTATCTGATTTTAAAATGACCTGGATCTCATGATAAATCAATTTTAACTTCCCTATCTTGTAAATCTTTAAAATAATAAAATTTATGAAATATTTGAGATCTTAACTCAAAAGCATTTATCCACTGAAGTAACTTATTCACCCAAATAATAATGGAAGTTAACATTACGTTATAGACGTCTCTTTATCAGTTGAGAAGGGCTTCTTGGGCAGTGAGGAGGGCAGCAAAGACTCGCCATGCCAAGTGATTTCATTGGCTTTGTACAGAACAGATGGGCTCTTCTATTACAGGAATATCTGCGAGGAATGTTTTGAAACCTTTTCTAAGAAGGCTTAGTCTAAATTTCCTGTTTCTTGTTTTGTTTTGCTTGCATCCTACTTGCCTGCTTTTTAAGACGCATGGATCAGATGTTGTCACATTTACTGTTACTTTGAAAGTGTCTTCTTTTTTATCACCAGTCTAAATGAGCAGCGGCTGTCCCTAATAGTAAGGGGAGTTTAAAGGATGCAAGTCTATGGCTGATTAGTAAAGAGTGGAGTTCAATTCTCATCCCCATAGCGTGAAGCACTGTCTTTTCAGCCCGCTCTGAGGTTTCACATACTCATCAGTTGTGAATAAGCAGAAGCTTCCTGCTTGCTACTGTGTGTTCTTACTGGAGAATGCAAGTCTCTGACTGTTAACCTTCACTATTTCACCATCACTAGCCACTAAGCAGCAAAATTAAAAATTCAACTGCCTCCATAATGGTCTAAAAGAAAAAACCTAAACTATCAGTTGAGCCATTTAGAAGAAATGAATCATAAACATGTTTTTAAAAGCTATAACCGTGCTGTTGTCTTAATCCGATAAGAACAGGAAAGAAATATACTAAAGAACTGTAGCAACTTCATGTGGGAATAAAGAGGTCTCACAAATAGGAGTTGAAAAGGCATCACTTACCTATACTCCAAGTCGTTATAAATATAGTACACCCTATAAATAAGAGAACAGAAAGGAAAAATGGTCACTATACACTTTTTCAGCTCAGAGCTTTAAGGTAATGAAAGGAATGGTGGAACTATTACCCTCTTTCATAAATCTAAATAAGGATAAGCACTTCAAAATTTAAAAAAGGTGTTCTCATAGTAACTGCTAAACGTTCTCTTGTATCCAATTCTCCACTATGGGATTTATTTAATGAGTGCATATATATATGAGGTTAAAAGACCTGAGAATTAAGTACCCAAGATAACACTCAGTACCCCTGGTTTATGGGTTTTCTTGTCATCTTTTTTGCAAGAGCTGGACTCCGTGTGATGTAGGACTGTCAGCCAGACAGGAGCTCGGATTGCTCAGCATGTTCTGGCTGATTCTCCAGAGCCATGTTTGGGCTCTGCTGATTCACGGGGCTTTGAAGGATTTGCATCCCGGAAAAAGTCAGAGCAGCTCTTTGGGTCTGGGGGAGTTCGGACTTGTTTGGTTGGGTTTTTGTGTCTATTTAATGTGTGCCCATTTCTTTCCTAACAGTGGATAAAGTCTCGAACTCAACTGTGTGGTGTGTCTCAGGGCCACAGCAGGAGTTTCTTCTGCTCGGTCATCTGATGTTGCTCTCTACTGATCTTTGCATTAGACTACAGAAGTTTGCTCTGGTCCAGTCTTTCATATGAGAGCAAGACTTTGGCCTAATGATTCACTGTGATTTCAGCCATGAGTCAGAGAGTCTTGACACTCGATCTGTTTACTAGCCTGAATAAGAAACATTCTTTTATCTTTTGGTTTTTTGTCTTCTCTTTATGGTTTAAATGTCTAAATGGCTTTCTTTTAGGACTTGGGCCTGACAAAACTTGTTCTGGAAGCAGTACAAATACTTTAAGTGCTTATTTATATTATCTGCAGAAAGCAAAGCCTTGGTTTGTAACTTACACAGAATAAATAAAGACAAAGTATTTTGCACTTTCTGAGACTGAAGGCCACTCTTTTTGTCCCCTGCCTTCAAAAGTACAGGCAGTCAAGAGATGAACTCCAGATCACTTTCTGAGTTGATGTGGTCTCATGGGTTACTGTTCTAATACGGCGAACCTGGAATTCAAAACGGGCTAAGCTATCTGCTTATGGAATAGCTCTCTTCATATTCTTGGTTGTCTTTGACATAAAGGTATTAATGTTTTCTGATCTTATGGACACTAAACTGTGTCGGCTGCTAACTCAAGGTGCAGTAATGAGGTTCACCAATTTATCTGCATTAACTGTAGGCTTTCTGGCAGCTAAAGGGAGCATAGGAAAACTGATAGAACTTCTAAGAGTTTGGGTGAATTTGCAATGCCAACAAAAATCATAGAAAACAGAGGGAATTATGTGATTTAGAATTGTTTTGAAAGACTTAGATGTTGATGATTTGTAACATTATTACAGAGTAGCATTTCTGCAGTAGTCTCCCACGTGGAATGATTGCTTCAGCCTGTTCCTGTGAATAGTTCTTTAAGCTCAACTTAAAGTAACATTTTTGCCATTTCTTACATAAATTTGTGGTTTCCTCTTTTGCTCCTGCCCACAAGAGCATCTGATTATTGGTGTTCACTGCAATCTCTATGCGAATAAAATCACAACTGGTATTGTGCTCTGACTGAGCTCATTCGCTTGATTACTGTCTTTGATTCCTGATTGCAAATGGGCTTGTAACAATAAAGCCGTACCAAAAAAAAATGAGAGAAATGCCAGGGCCAGAACCACCAGTCCCTCCTGAGGACTGCAGAATTGACAGAAATACTCAGTACAGCTGCTGAAATGAGAAAAATGATACCCCATCTTTGAGCTCTGAGCTATAAACCTTTCTACTTAGCAGAGCTCACATTTACAAGGATTGTTTGTTAAAGCATCCTGTGTCTCTGTGCTGTCTCTCAAACGGAGCTTAATCACATTTGTTTACTTAATAATTTAGAAAGAGAAGTTCTGAATGTTACGGGAACTTGATACGTTGGCCTTTATTTGACAGTTTAGTGTATTGTAAAAGACATTGCATTTCATGGAAAGCTGGCCCAGAGATGTTAATGAGTGCATCTGACTGCCAATTTAATGCTCCTGAGCTTCTCTGTAGGTGAAACTTTTCTGATGTGGTGTTTTGGTTCATCAACAGCAGTTCTAGCCACTTCTCATCTAACTCTCCCTCCCCTTCCCAAATCAAATTGTCTTGCAAGTCATTAACATTTTTACTTGATTTAAAAAAAAAATATATCCTAAGTGAACAGTGTGGTTTTCGGCTACTGCAAATCTCTCTATGTGCCATTCTCAGAAAATACCTTAATGTTCGCTGCCAGAACCAGGCTTCTCTCACTATAATATGGCACCAGCTTCTCCCTTCCTGCCTCCTTATTACAAAATCCATTCATGTGGCATTTAGAGAACTTAGATGTAGGAAAAAGAAGTTCAATTCTAAAATAAATTCATGAGAATTAAACTCCCTTTCTCCAACCTGTGAGAAGACTGTGCTAACACACCAGGTCACGTACCACAGTAAGGGTGGAAGCACCTTCCTTCTCCCCTTCCATCTGTTACCTGGTGCAGAAAATTATTCAGTGGACCGAAAGTCATGTCAGATCAGAAAACTATAGACCAGCAGTTAGGGCATTGACCTTGGAGAGAAGAGGCCATGGTTCCGGTTCCTCCTTTGAGTACTTTTTTAGAAATTAAATGAGGAGAAACGTGAAATGGAAACTGTAAACTAGCAGTCTTTTTCTAGAAGAGTGCCCTAACTGTAGTGAGCTTTAGAGCCATGCTTATGCTTGACATCATTTTCTTGCTCCACACAGACATGCGATATCAGATATGCAGACAGCATATCTACATTTTCATAACTGAAAAACTGTTAAATGGAGTAAGATGAACAGGTTAAAACTCGATTTACATACTGCATATGGTTCCGGATTAAGGTAATTTAAATTGCTCTCGAGAGTGGTTATGATGCTCTTTTATGGATACAGGGTTAAACTGGAAATACCTTTATGATAAATTGCAGTAACAGTAAAGGAAGGTGCTTCTAATATCTGAATATTTAAAAAAAAACCCAAACAACTTATTACTTCATTTTTGCAGTTTTGCAGTAAATGAACTTATTTTGTTGCAGATTGTTTGTTGATCATTTCTCCAAGCAGTTATTTTGAAAATAAGTTATTTTTTAATGCCAGCTTCTTAGAGTCCACAAATTAGGATTTTGATAAAAAACTTCTTTAACTGTCTTGCATAGGAATGTGCGTGTTTGAGAGCTGGTACTCATTCACAGACATTGCTCCTTTTTGGCTGTGCAGGCAAGAAGCCTTTAAAGGCATTTCGAGATGCTGCAGTTTTAGGTTAGAATTATAGCACGTCTGAACCTTCTCTACTAAGGAAATGTACCTTTTAAATGTTGATCTAAAAAGTGCTCACATGTTTTTTTACAAACTATTTTATTTCTTTTTTTATTATTTACTTAAATGAAGACATTTTCATCCAAATAAGGCTGTTGGATAAACTTTTATTCTAAGCATTTAAGAATACGTTCATTAGGGTAGGACAAAATCCATAGTGGCTGGAGGCAAAAGGATGATAAGCACATCTGCAAAAGCAGGAAGGCAGTTTCTTAAACAGGCTTTTCCTTTTCGTTCAGACATTTCTGAAGCTTCTAACTTTTTTTTTTGTTCAATTAATATATTAACTTAATAATGTGTGTTGTTTTGGTTTGTCCTGAGGCTAAAGTTGAAGTACTATCACCTGCATAAACTACTCTGGGGATGATTTAGAAATCTTTACAAAATCATACTATTTGCAGAATGATAAATTAATGAAGCTCCTCAACATTTATTGACTTGGAATGATTCCCAGATAATGAAATACAGTAAAATGGGTCATTTTGCTAGAACAATTTTCTTCTGCTGAGAGTAAAATAATGAATGTAGCTCCTTGCTTCTGGAGTAGCCCTAAGATAATATTATAGGTCACTGTGAAACCTGTAAATGAGATTTGTTTTGATTTGTTCAGTGACTTACAGGCAACTTCTGAAGTCAGTCTTTTCTGCAAAGGCCAGAGGTCTCTAAGATAAGCGGTCTGCTGCATGTGAAAAGCATCTTCAAATTATATATGGCTCACTGTAGGAATGTACAGTACCCACAGGCTATATAGTGGCTCACATTTTTTATGAGTACTGGTTATAGTATATGAGTACCAGTCATAAGAAAGATGTACAAGAGGAAAACAAATTATTCAATTGTAGTCTGTTCATATTAACTTTGATTACTATTCTTAAATTACTCATTCAGTCTACTGATATGTATGCAAATAGAGGTAGAATTTAAAATTACTCATACTCAGAAGGACTAAGCTTGCTTAAGTGATCAGACTTAATTGTTGAATAATTTCACAGGTATGAAGGAGACGAAGTAAAGTCTAAATGACTTGGGTCCTTTCAGCTTCAGTATTTCCTAGCTAAACACACAGCAATGCTCTTGATGGCAGCCTTCCTTAAATGGCCGTTTCATACTCCTCTGCACTATGAAAGCAAAAGAGAAACTAGTTGCAGCTTCCTTGCTGTGGCTTCCTATGTAGCACATAGAGGACCTCCAGTAAGTGGAGACTTCTTTCTATGTAGTCCTGGTCAAATATACCTTTAACTGTATTTTTCTGACTATTTTTCTTTCACAACAACTGCTTCTTATGTAGGCGCAAAGGGCTCCCCTGATTCTGCAAGTGAAATGTGCTAAGGTAATGCCTCGTAGGAGTTGTATTTTATTTTCCTCGTGTCTCAGGTTTTTTTATGGCCCGTGTTACTGACAAATACTTAGATAGGCATTCCCACATGTGTCTTGCTTCTCTCACCACATGCATGGAAACATAACCTGCATAAAGATGGCATCTCTAGGATAAGAGCAGAAGGCACACAGCTGTGTTACTCAGGAGGTACCACAGCAACACTTCTGAATGCAGTTGTTTGAAGAAGTAGAAGCAATCTTTAGGAATCATGGGGAGGAGCAGAAGACAGCTCTTAGTCCTTTCTGTCAGGCCTAGCACACATCTTGTGTTCTCCTTGCATTCAGATTATGGAATAGAGTCGGGGGGGATACGCAGAGCAGAGCTTGTTTGTGCTCCTGTGGTCGATAGGTACTGGAGAGGCCACTAGTTTGCACTAACCTCACCTAGAACTGCATTAGCCAGAAGAAAGTGTATGATTTGTGATCTGTCCTCTGCTGTGCTGAGAGGAGCTTGGGGCATTAGAATATTTGACCCTGGATTCAGGATGAGGTGCTGGGAAAAGGGTGTAAAGGGGAAATGTTTCTATTTGTGGACTGTTGTAAACTGTGATGGGTTTTTTGAGGGATTGGTTTTGGTTTAGTTTTAGCTTTTTAATTTTACATACATTCTCTACTTTTCATCATGTGGAATAAGCAATAAGTGCAAAGTTAACCACTCTTGCCTTTATAACTTTCTCTCATGAGTCCTTTTCTCTATCTTTGCCTTTTTATCCAGGAGTATAATTATTTTGCAACTGGTATTTTTTCCAGTTGTATTTCTTTACATGTTCTATCCTAGCTTTGCAGTGTAGCTCCAATATATTTAAACAAATGTATGCTTTAAGCACTGTGTCAAAGCCTGATGTGAGTACTTGACAAATAATCAACGGTTCGTTACATCTTACATGGATCTAAGGCAGAGGAACAGCCACATAATTCCCTGTCACTGACTTTCCCAACTGCTCACAATTCTAATCTCCCAAAGCAGTGGTTAGTAAGGTTGGCTGAACAGAGCAGGCTAGAAGTACATACTTGCAGTCTTAAGTGTACCTTCATGGGATGGAAGCCAGTAACGTGTGCCGCATTGAAATAACATGGTTTACCCGCTTTAATCGCATTGCAACAGGGTCAGACTGTGACTGAAAGTGCTTTCCAATCAAAAGAGGCAGAGTGATTTTAAATAAAACCTGATATTCTTCTGAAAGCAGTGTCAGCATCAGAATAGCAACAGTTGGACTCTTTCCATCTGTACTTTTTGTTGCTGGATTAATTTTAGATGTGCTGCATGTGGATTATGCATAAAACGTTTTCCTGGTTTTGTTGTTGCTGCAATTAGCTCCACGGTAAGTAACTCTTCTGAGAATTTCATGGTCCAGCAAGCAGGGCGGCTCCCACAGGCATGGTAGCCCTGGAAATATGAAAGGAACTCACCCTACTGAAAAGTAGCTACAAGTGCATTTTAAAAAAAGACATTATGGTTCTAAAGCAACCTGTGGCTGTGATCAGGAGAGGCAGCCACCAGCACAGATGCCACCAGTCACGGCCACGCTGGCCAAAGCTGGGCACTCTTAATACCCTCCTTCAACTAGGGAGCTGATGAAATTATCATACTCTGGAACTTAATTTAATTAAGATGCAAAAAGAAAATCTAGTTTAATTTGTTATACTTTAAATCTCAGATATTTTCCAGTGACTTTTGCAACGACAACAGAAACAGAAACTGATGGTGACATGACAAAAATATGTCCTCTGGTAGCTGTGGCCTAGTTTTTCTGTGCGGATTTCCTCTATTTTACAGCTGCTGATTGTTTAAATAATAATGCTTGGTTTATTGCCATACACATCAGTCGGTAGTTCCTTTATCACTGAAAATACAGGGAAATAGGATTTTTTTTTCTTTTGATTGAAAAAGTTGAAGTCTTACTACAGAAAGAAAAGCACCCATTGGTGAGAATGTTCACAGAAAGTTGTATAAATGAAGCTAAAGAAAGCAATATAGCCTTTTTAAACTTGGACCCTTTTCTAGCACTGTATCGTTCTTGTAAAAGATGTACCCATGAAGAATTAATACTGCTGATTTTTTAATGACATTTAATTGAAATTTCTTACACATGGCCCTTTTTATTTTTAAAAGGAACCTTTACTGAACGTAACAAGAATGAACAATTTAAAGTGGTTGTTTAATCAGTAGACTGACATCAGTGTGAAAATCTCTTTGAGTTGAAGATGCAGAGTGAGATTTTTCTCCAGATGCTGACGGTGTGCTGTGCCTTTTTCTTAGGCACTGCTGTGGATTTTGTATTATTCTTGTGTTTCTGAACACAAAAAAAGAGATAAAGCACACAGAATGCAGCTTGTCCTTGAAAAATTACAGTATCCTTTGCTCCAGCTGATAGAACTCAAAGGCGGGGGGTTTAGGGTCAAGTTTATTTTCTCCCATTTTTACTCCAAGATGGAATACGTGCTGGCGTATTTCAGAACTGCTTTCTAAAAGAGTAAATCACATTTTCAGGGTATGCCACAGCAGAACTGCAGCAAAACAACTGGAATGGAGAGCAGACCCATGAATGAGGTTATCACTGACTTTTCCTGGAGAAAGAGGGACATAGGTATCTTACTGTCGGTGCCAGGACAGGCTATGTGCGATGGAGGTGTGCACCTACAGCCCTTTGCGTGGAGGGTATTCAAGGCATTTCGTCAACAATAGTTTACACTTCGTAAAGTTGACAGAGGGAGTAACAGTGTAAAAAACTTGACAAAGAATGCCACAGAAATGTCTGCTTTAGAGTTGTGTGAGACAGTGTGAGCTGATGTAACCACTAAATCTGTTGGGAGAAGGGGAGCTCTAGACCGTGCTGGATCCTGCACTGAAACAGTTCAATGACTGACCCAGTTATAGCCCATTGCCTTCCCTCAGAGCACTACACATGGAGGCATGGGGTGGTGGTGGTGCAGTTGTTTCTAGAGCAGGTATGAATTCTGGAGCTGACAGCTTCACAGGTGTTTTTTTTTTGTTCTAGCTCACTTGTTGGTTCTAGAGCAGGTCCTAGATGCCTGGAAGTTCTGGGGTGTGTTCTAGATCACCTGCTGGGTCTTGATCAAATTCCAGCTCTCCTGTTGGTTCCAGAGTGAGATCATAGTTTAGGGCTGATTGTTGTTTGAGAACTACTGTTTGGTTCAGGATCATGGCCTAACTTTAGCTTGCTTGTTGATCCAGGACTGCTGGTTGTTTCAGAAATACTTCTTGATTCCAGAGAATTATCTAGCTCACTTGGCTCTAGAGCAGGTTCTAGATCACATGTTGGTGCTATATCAGGTTCTAGGTAACTTAAGAGTTCTGGATTGGGTTCTAGGTCACTTGACAGTTCTAGAGTGTGGTTGACCTCTGAGGGGAGGAGGTCACAGAATCATGGCATGGTAAGGGGTTGGAAGGGACCTCTGGAGACCATCTAGTCAAACCCCCTTGCTGAAGCAGACTCACCTACAAGAAGTTACACAGGATAAGGGTAATTGCTTTAAACTGAAAAAGGGTAGATGTAGACTAGGTATTAGGAAGAAATTCTTTACTGTGAGGGTGGTGAGACACTGGAACAGGTTGCCCAGGGAAGTTGTGGATGCCCTCTCCCTGATACTGGTCAAAGTCATCTTGGACAGGGCTTTGAACAACCTGATCTAATGGAACACGTCCCTGCCCATGGCAGGGGAGCTTGGAACTAGATGATCTTTAAAGTTCCTTCCAACCTACACCGTTCTATGATAGTGTCCAGGTGGACTTTTAACATCTCCAGAGAAAGAGATGTCTTAATGTCCAGCTAGAAATCCTCATTAGTGTGTGTTTAGAGTATAATACTGAATATACTTGCTATATTACATTGTAAATGCTATAACTTTATAGGTTTCATTCTTCATAACAAGAATCTCGTATACTGCAGTTTGTTTCCCTGCAAATGCTGGTTACCAATTGGTCGCACAGAGAATATTAGTGTATTTTAGGGAACACCCACAGTTTCCTGGATATGTCAGGTTTTATCAATAGGATGAATCTAGGTGGGTGAAACATTATGCCCAGTTTGAGAAAGTGTTGATTATGTAGGAGAGCATGTCCTCAGCTGTCTACTTAGTATGCTGAAGACTCTGACTTATGGAAAATAGAAACTGATATATAATTAGTCTAATTCAGGTAGAAAATCAGAAGTACAAATTGGTGAAGAGTGAGCTAATGAAGATTAACAGCTTTGTTCTTCCTTCAATTATTTTCTTCTATCACATTAAAACTGCTTTCCCATCTCCTCACTGGTACTCTATTTTCCTTCCTAGGATGCAACCTGGGCTGTTCTGTGTTTCTACGATATTGTTGCTTACGATATAAGATAAAATCACTCCAGTTTTAAGGCCACTAGTTCATCCTCCACATTGGGTCAGCATGATGAGTGTTTTAGCACTTAGACTTCTAACCTTTAAAGGAACGTTAGAGCTATTTCTTCATAAGTGGGCGCAGAGACCCTGGGGAAAGGAAATGAGTTACAGTTTTCACCTGGCATTTTTCATGGTTGTGCTCTAAGCTTCTCCTTGCTTTCCCACAGGAGATCAATATAACAACCCCATCTTCTTCTTAAGTAGCAAATGACTGGGTTTCATCTCTGCAATGTGTGTAGGTGAACTAAGTGCAAGAGGCTGTCAAGGATGTTTTTGAGGAATCTTTTCTCAGGCAGAAAAATTATCAGGGGAAAAGTCATAAAGTTTTTCCTATGAGAGAAGCTAAGGAGGGGAGCTGATGGGTGGTCAATAAAGATGAAGGATGCTGGCATGATTGTGTCAGGGATTAACATCACAGTGAGGTACTCAATTACCACTCGGATGGATTGAATTATAAAAGGACTTAATGGGCAATGAGAAGACGTGCAGGGGGGTAAAAGGACAGCCAGGACAAGAGATTAAATGAAGGAATGTAGAGGATCTACAAAAATTGTTCCAGTGGCATTATTTTTAATAGAGAGAAAAAGGTTGCTAGAGTCAAGATTTGAAAAAAGCACAGTATTTTGACATCTTGGAGATGTGGGTGGGATGACAGAAAAGATGGTACAGCTTATCAAGATACCTAACTAAAGAAAACCAGCGAAATCTGGAAAGAGCCTAAAAGTGTGTATCCAGAGTGATGGTTCAATTTATGAATTAAGTGGAGAGCAATTTAAAAAATTCAGGGTGATTGTTATAAAATATTTGTGATAATGAGAGGTTTTTTTTCTCCTCATCTGAAATGATGCAGTTGGGTCACAAAATACCCAGAGTTGATAATTCATGGAATGTATTCTCATTATCAGAAGAATTTTGTCTAAATCTGTACTTGTGACACGTATAAATTAATTTACTTCAAAGATCTGTTTGACTGAACTCATCATCTCCCAGTGAGACATCACTAAGATCGCTGTGAGAAGAGCGATTCAAAACTGTTGTTTACAAAAACCAAACCAAAACACAAACAAACAAAGTAGTTTAGCTGAAATTCTTTATCTGAGGCTACTCAATTTCAGCACATGTAAGCTGACTTCAAATGTATCTAACTGTGAAATATTTTCAGGAATGTGGTGATAGTAGTGCATCACCTTGTCCCCTTGGTTAGAAATTATTTCTATGCAGAAAAGCTTTCCTAGAAGAAATGCAAAAGTCATTTTCCTAGTCGTGCTTATCTCATCCTGATAGCTAGCACTGTCAGTGCCAAGTAAGTTATGTCACTTGATGGTCACTTCTGCCTAAAAGGCATGTAGGCTTCTTTGCTTTTATTATTTTCTTTTCATCTTCCTATTTGTCTATCCATTATTCTCAGATATTCAGAAAATACTTAAGTCTATCACCTTTCTTATAATCATGCTGTTGGGATTCATGTATATGATAAAACTCACATTTTTTTATATATAGTATTTTATTTAAGTCGATTCTGAAAATAATTTAACTGACGGTTAAACTATGTACAAGAAGTTTATACTGCAGGTTGAATGAAAGACCTGAATGACTTAACAGTTGAAACAACAACTAGAAGCTTTTCTAGGTTTAACTGACATATGCAAAGAGATAACAAAGAAAGAATTACTAAAATTATAATAATAAACTCACTAAAATTACAAAAATAGATAAAACCCCTTTCAATGTTTCTTCCTAAAAACAGACTGGCTCAGGATCAGAGCTTAAAGAGTTTCACTAAAGTGCAGGTTACCCTCTTTCCCCATCTCCCATCAATACCTCTGTCACAGACAATCTAGATACCAGAGGGTTTCTTGGATCAAAAATAGCTGCTGGGTTTGGTTTTGCTGTGCTAATGCAGAGAGAATAGTTACGGTCTCATAAAAATGTTTTTATATTTTTTTATGCCTTTGAAATAAGATCCTCAAAGAAAATATCAAATGAACAGAAGTTGTTTCGGATACAGCTGTATTATTTCTTCTTCTTCCCTTATTTTTGCCTAACTGGGGCTTTTTTCCATTGGACTACTTGAGCTCCACTTAGTTTTATTGATTTCAATGAGACTGACACATGATTAAATACATGCTTATATGCTTTACTCACTAATGAGTGAATTAAATATATGCTTAAAGAGTTTACTGAAGCAGAACAATGTTCTTTACCTGCCTTTTAAATATGAGAGTGCATATATATGTATATAGATTGATATCTATGAGTACATAGATAAATCCACATGTGCACAATACTGCTCAGATGGCCAGCCGGTAAGTACAGCAATAAATCCATTCAAGTTGTCTCAGTCTTGGAGTTCCACCTCACCAGACCTTTGCAGCACAGACCTATGTACACCACTATGTAAAAGTGCTGCATGCCAGACCCTCCTGAGAGGATGATTTCATGAGACTTGCTCTCTCAGTCAAGCCTAACAGCAACATTAGATAGAAGTTTGATATACAATGAGTTTTGTTGTTGCCTAGATTGTGTGGTATGTGGAAGGGCCATAATAATGGTGTCAAACTTTATTACATTTGACGTGGCAGTTGGGTTTCATCTTCAGATGGGTTTATTTGATGCCCAACACCTAAAGGTATTCAGTAGTGCTGAGAAAATGCAGGAAAGTTCCCTAGCAAAACTTCTGTTTCCATTTTGGAAAGACCTTAAATTTTCTTTTTCTTTCTTCTCTCACCTCTAAATCTCCAGGTTCATGATAATCTGCATCAATCTTCACACCATTTACATCACTAATTTTGCTATTCTGGTTTGACCGTATGGTCCTGTTCTCCAGCCATGTTCATCTTTTAGTGTCTGGTCTCTTTTTAGTTCATCCTGCATTTGTTTCCTCACTCCCATCATGAGTTCTACTCTTTCGTGCACATTCTTTAATTTCAAGCTTCGCTTATTTTATCCCATTGATCACTCATATATGGTAGTTAAGGTACAAGCTGTAGCGTCTATATAGCCATCCATAGGGCCCTATAGCATTCATATCGAAGGATTTATTACACCTTGTAGTCTATGCTATTAACTGAATGTAGGAGGTGAATTTGATATTCAGATTACACCACATTCTTGTATTTCATTTTACTCCAGGTGTTGCTTATTTTTCAAAAGTCCTTCTCATAAAGAAAAGCTTTTCAATAAACAATTTGCTGTATTTATTGTTTGCGACCTCTGTCTTTACCTGTGTTCCCCTTCTGACCCGTTTGACACCTTTAGCCAGTCAGGAGGCATTGCTCTTGGGCTGACAGTGAAGTTTGAATCTGGGATTGTCAGCACAGAAAACCCAAGAATACGTGCTAAGCTCAAGTACTGAGAGCCAAAGGCATAGCAAGCTCAATATAAAATAAGTTGAACAAGGATTTTGGTTTGTGTTACTGTGCTGGAAAAGCATTTGGTGTAATCACTGTTTTGATGTAAGAGAGCCCTTTATGACTGTAAGGAAAAAAAGACCATAATTATGCTTGGAGACACAAGCATAATTATTGGCTTGATAATTAATCTGTAGATGTTAAATTATCTATGCTGACTGGAAATTTAAGTAGCAGTTAATAGTATTACTTCCTGCATCTTCAGTAACAAATCACAAGTAATTACCCTTTATTGAAAAACAGTTTCATAATGTGATACAAAACACAGTGGAGTTAAGAAAACAACAAATGTGTGTGTTAACAAACTAGCACTTTCAAGAGTTGCTTTTACAGAATGCCATTCATTCCTAAAGAGAATAATTAAGCAGCTTGTAGAAAATTCAATTTGGTGTCATCCTTCAAAGTAGCTTATGCTATTATTACATACCTACAGTGAAGATCCTGCTTTGTTGCTGACATACGTTAGAAAGCTTAAGTGCAAAGCCACGGGCCTCTTTTTTTGGTTCCGGTAGTGCAGAAACCTCTGGAATGGAACACAGCCTGTCAGTCTATATGACTCTGTATTTTACTTCCAATAACAGTGCAGAGTACTGAGGCAGGTTTGGATTTATCTCTGAATTTTTCTGAGTTCCACCGATTTATGTACAAATTCATTATTTTCCCTGCTATTATAAATGTGGATTTTTAATTTTTTTGTCCCCAGGGGATCTGTTTCATGCAACTGAGTTTAGGTTTAACGTAGCCCTCATTCACAAACTGCTGCTTCCCTTGCAATATATAACTTCACTCTGTTAAATAAATAACATCATTGAGAGGTTCATATATGGTAGTTGTATAGCAAAGAACTGTAAAGTATTTTGTCTGCCTCAGCAGGCTATGAAGAACTTGTTCAGATACTGTTACTGTAGCCAAAAAAAAGCTTGAACCAAAAGATGATGGAGACAATCCTTTGACTGAAATCTATAGTATTAGGTAAGAACATTCTTTAAAATTCAAGAAAGTACGACTTTATCAGTAATGGTATATGTTTACTGCCCATGGTATATGTTTACATGTTTACTGCTACTTTGCATTACAGAGGGTCAAATTATTGAGTTAATTGAAGTCTCAAGCTACAAATCTGACATCAGTGTTTTTAACTTCCAGGCCATCTTTTGGTAAATTTTTGAGTTTTCTTAGTTTTAATTCACTGTAAAACCAGGAAAGTTTATTTTCCTCTTTGAATCCATGGATAAAGTGTGCAGTTGTTATCAGTGAGGGACAGAGGGACGGCAAATCCATTAATTCAGTTCATTAAATACAGATCCTATTACTATAGGTGATAAATGAGTTAGTTTTTGAAGTGCAAAGCATTTCTAATCCTTTCTCCTTTGTGTTACATAACAAATCAATTATAAAATAGACTTTTTCTTCAGAGTCATTAAATTTCAGTTTTCATTCTAAAGCAGTTTGGTGTATAACATCGCCAGAGCTTTAATCTGTAGCTCAGATCTGTTAATCTTTAATTAGAAATGTCATTCACCTGTCACAAAACTTAAATTTTAAGATGCTGAATACATGTAGAAGTTCAAGAAGTTGTGCAGCTTAATGCACATCATATCCTTTTGGTCACCAAAGGAAAGTATCAGGTTAAAAGTAAAGGTTATATTCATCTGCAAATCAGTACCTGTCAATAATTTCTAACTCATGAGAATTAATTACTCCTTTTGAAAGACAGCAGAAAGTACAAATGCGAAGACTAAAACTGATCTTTTAAACAAAGATTTTTGTGCTTGCTAGCTTAAATCTTAAATGCTTTAGGAATTGTGGTTTAACAGTAAGTTGGTTTAAATGCCAATTTTTAGAATCATTTGAAAAGAAGTGAACTTTTGAAAGTATAACTTTTTCGTGCTGAGTTATCACAGCAGATCAGAGGAAGTGTAGGAGGAGAAACATTTTTGTAATCTGGTTCTCTGTGACCTTTCATAGCCAGCCTAAACTAGAACGTACCTAACGGCTGCTAACGTGGTGTACAGAATATGTGGATGCAGAAAGTTTGCACCTAGGCTCAACTGTGCGAACCATAGCATATTTTATCAATCATTGGCCTGTCATCTTGAGCTACTTATGTGCTGAAAAAAATCCATGATGTACAAAAAGGGGTGTTCTGGTTATCTGTTCTTATGAGAGGGATAAAATGAATCTTGCATCTTCCAGTAAAAAAATGACTGGAACAGGATTGCTTTATGCTCTTGCATTCAGATTAGCCAGCCAGCAGATGCACTGGTGTGCCATCAGGAAAAGACACAGATGTTTGTTTCCACTAGGGTCTGCAAAGGGTTGATGTGCTCCAGTTTATTTCAAAGCCTTTGTATCCAAAATGTGGAATTCTGTGCTACCAATTAAAAAGATTGAAATGTTTACCAAATGTCAGTTGGAGGACAGAGTTACTTGTATGAGTTTATATGCTAATTAATCTCAGGGCCATTTTCTCAAATAAAGGTTTAGTCTTCCTCTGTGTTTTATCAGAACTAGTCAGTCTTTTCTACTACTTTGTCCACTAAATCACAGCTTAAGCTCTACAGACTGTAACTTGCAGATAAGGGTTTGAAGTCTAAATGGAAAAAAGATGAATCTGTGCGAGTTTCAGTTTATGAAACTACAGCAGATAGAGAGAAATAACTTTTTGGAGCCTATTCGGGTTGTTTTTCTTCTAGGTATGCAATTTTTTTGTAACCTGGTGCACTGTTTAACTAGCTCATTAGGTAGGCCAACTCATGGAAATGGAGAAAATTCCATTTACAGCCTTTTCTCTGTGATAATTTAACAAACTAAAGAAAATTTTTCATCCTGTCAATTATCTGGGACAGTTCTAAGGGGAGCATTTTAAAGGCTATAGTGTTCCTTTGAGGAAAGAGAAAAATTTTGAATAACATTTAAAAACTTGTTTTGATATAAAAACTTTTATGCTTAACAGTTTGAAGATCTTTCACCCAGAAAAGTCATACTGGAGTAGAAGAATAAGAGTCCACACATACTAAAAAGTTGCTGTCAATTCTCCAGTTTTGGGTATTGTATTTTGATATTTTTGGAGCTGTCACCTAGGCTTACCCTGCCAACTCCAAGCTTATTTTATGTAAAATATTAATATATGCCATGCAGCAGGTACTTTGCTAGCTTCAGTTAAGCTCTGTGAAAGTATTTTTGCAGGTTAAACTGTTGTGGATAGCTAGGAATTGGGAATAAATTCACTAGGACAAATCCAAATACCAGAGCTTGTCCAATTTCTGAGTTCCAAATGCTGTGTGTTGGGATGCAGAACATCCTTCATAAGGCCTCGCTGAAGCAAGTAATACCACATCAGTATTACTGCAACAGCTCAGTAAGTGCCTCAGATCCAAAGCCTTCCCTTTAAGTTGTATTTTTCAGGATGTGCTTAATGCATATTCATAGCACCTGCTCAGTTTCTCATGACTGGGCAAAATATCAGTGCTTTCTTATTAACATCTTATGAAGTTTCAGCCATCACTTGGATGTGACAGACCTTTACACTTGCATTTTGAGAGGATATTTGTGAATCTGTGAACAGTCTGAGCACACTCATCATGTCACAGCCCTCTCTCAAATAGGCTTCCTCTCTGGGCTCCCTCTTCTGAGTTTACCTGCCCTGCCTTCCCCCTTGCAGACCTTGCTACAGCACATTCACTTCCTACTTTGCCTTTTTTCAGCAG
>NW_010183422.1:49663-86386 GCF_000695765.1 Mesitornis unicolor
AGCCATCCTGCCTTTTCATAAAGTGTACAGGCCAAAGAGATCCTAGTCTTGCCGTTGCAAAATTGAATTAATAAATAATCTTAAGTAAGATCATCTTTAAAATAAATATGTCCTTATTTTTGCATGGCAAATGCCAAAGACGCAATGATTCAGCTGCAATGTAAGGGAAGATGTCCTAGCTTATAGGCTCTGGCATTAAAGTGGTGAGGTCAGACTGGATATTTGGGTTGGACTGAAAAAGAGGGCCTTGAGAGTGCAAGGAGAACTTGGAAGTAAACAGCAGCAGTGCATTTAGATAAAGGGTTTTCAGAAAAGCCGTAGAAGATAGGAAATCCCTGTAAGAAACATCAATAATTAATAGTTAGAAAATGGCCTTGCAAAAAACACATCAAGATACTACTGTTGCTAATAGAAACATGTCTTCAAATACACAAAAATGAAAAGTTCCAACTGAAGATCGAAGTCACTCTCTGGTAAGCTATATTAATGAATACAGTCATTCACTGTAAAATATTTTTTTTATCCCTGTGATAGCTGTGCAGTGGCTTTCTAGACTTAATAATTTTCATTACGTCTTAGTCGATCCTCAGAGAGAACAGTATATGTTTTCTTTTAGTTAATTAAAGCTGGTAATACAGTATCCATTACTTTATTCAAGTGTTTGTGCCAGCACACTCTGAAAATAATTGTATCAAATTCAATATAGGGCTTAACTTCTTCGGTACTTGATGCTCAAAATGAAATGCCAGTGCCTATGTAAGGTATATAGACTTCTTCTGCAGTGTCTGAGTTGGTGCTGGGAACCTCAGGAAGGGATCTGATAGCAATAAATCTTCCTTCAACTAGCCAGTATACTGTGTGTTATAACTGAAGTGACTTTCTGGAACTGGGATATGCCTGCTATGTCCATTTTGGTCCATTTCTGCAAAGGGGTCTTCACCAGAAGGGACAGAAAATGTTTGTGGCACTCTGAATACCTTGCTGGCTGGAGTAAGGAGGTTGTTTATTTGATGTAAGCCTTAATACCCAATTTTCCACGTGCTAAGTGCTCTGACCACTTTATAAGAAACATAGATACTACCACTGTCACAGCTGTCTCTGAAAGGAGGTGACTGGATCTGTGAAATGTACTGCTCTGGTTCTAGTGGGTGCTCAGTCCACGTTCTCTTTAGACCTGGCAACTTGGGTAGGGGATCTCCTGTTTGTATGGCTGGCTCTGGCTCTGCAGTCCTCTGGCTCAGGAGCAGACCTCTGTGCCTTGCAAGAGCTTACAGTCAAACAGAGAAGTAGCTGTTTAGAAATGTCCACGCTGCAATGGCAGCTAGGTGGGGTTTTTTGGATCATAATTCTAGAAATATCTTGTTCAATTCCACACAGCTTTTCCTTTAGGGTATATTTCTATTAGGTATACAGTATTCTTGTAAAAAAACTACTACTTGTTGGTCATATGTGTGGCAAAACTAGAGCTTGGTTTCGCTTTGTTATCCACTCTAATTTGAAAGCGAGCTTTTCTGGTGTGGAAGTTCTTAATGATTTGAAACAGGCAGCAGCTTTTCTACTGTCTTTCTCTTTGATTTCTTTTTGCCCTTGCTGCCCTTTTCAAGCAACTGATCCCTCTCCATATCTTAATCTTAATGTTTTAGATGAGAGATAAGCTTGTAGCTGGGCACTTTTCTCCAATGATTCATCTACAAATCATGACAATTAATAAAATAATTTTATTCAGCTAATTGCTATCCAGTTGTGAGTTGTTATTAAAATTGTTTCCTACCAGTAATTACTTCTCAGAAATAATATTTTACTCAATCTGTAAATTTACTACACCATTCATAGTGTTATACCTGTGATATTGTAATAGCAAGAGTGAAAATTGAATCAACATTCTGCTGACAGAATAAGAGCAGTGAATGTCAAACTAATGAATATAGAGTGGGAATATGTAAATGGCCCAGGAGAGCAGAGAGCTTCCTGATGTTTCTCATTTTAAAGCATAGATCAACCGAAGTTCCACCATGTGAAAGCTTACACAGTCTATCTGCCCTGGCTGTAGCTTCATCAGAAATCATTTAAGAAGAGCTTCATATTCCTGCTAAAAATTAAGTAATGGTTAATAGATGTCCAGCTTGGAAAGAATATATTAGGAACTGAGGTAGCACAAAGACTCTTTTCTATTCAGTAAAATGACAGCTTAGAAAGATGGGAACTAGAAAGGTGAGACTTTGTGTGTAGGTCTGTAAGCATCACTGAACCCTTGTTCCTTGGCAATTTGTGCTTTGGGGGTAGATGTGCTCCAGAGCAGGAGACACGTTGACGTATGCCCCATCACCCTTGGTGCCCACACACCCTGCTTCCCTCCCCACGGGCAGAGCATGGGAACAGCGTCAGGGAAGAAACATGCACCTGCGACTGGTGGTGCACACTCTGGATGTACCTCAGGATTCAGGCACTGGGAAGTAACCTGAGATTGAACACAGGAATGTAACCTGCTTGTTTGGTTCCCATTTGTTCTGGAGAACTGTGTAATATCTGTTTACTGTCTCAGATGCTTATTTTCCTGTCTTTTCTCTGATGTGACCTCCCATCGTGGTTTGTGATGCTGTTTGTGTCTTTCACCTTTTCTGAATCTAATGATTGGAACAGTTAGGGATCCAGTTTGCACAGAGCAACTCAATGATTACACATAAAAGTGATTTTTTTGAGAGCAGTTTCTCTGCTTGCTTGAGTAAATACACAACTCGGATACATGGTATTTTTAATAAACAAATTCAGATAGGTAGTCAACTATAGGAGAAAATGTTGACTAAAGAAATAAGCATTGATACGACAGAGGAAAAAGGAAGAAAACACTGGCATAAACAAAACTTATTATAAAACGCCTGAATATTGCTTTCAGTGGATGCCCACTGTGCATTGTATAGATTATCAGAAACATAAAATATAGATGTCAAGTATGTATTCTAAAGGTCTTGTTTGGGTTGAGAGGTCGTAGATCAGTTTTTCCTAGCCTGTAGCCTCTGACTATCAGCACCAGTAAAAGCTCTGAAAGTGGTCTGCAAATTATGGGAAAAAATGTTTGAAGGAAAAGAGCAAAACGATGTTCACATATACACTCCTGCAAGGAAACAACTAAAATGGGTGTGAATGAAAGTAAGATACAAACACTTAAAATTATTTGTTTATAACTGACAATAATTTTGACTACAATAGCCAAGGTCTTTGAAATGATTTTTTTAAAAGAAATGTTAGGTCATCCATTTTTAATAAACAAGATTAATGTCAGAGGATTTCTTAGGCAATATGTTATATGACTTCTTTAAATAGAACTAGAAGCAAATCCAAATCTGTATTTAGATTATATTATTCAATTAATTGGGCAAAATATCCTCTCTGGTCTGACCTATCTTCTCTGGACTGAAATGCAACTGAAATTTTTGTGCATTTACCCTTCCCCTAAAAGGTTTGAATAGATGAAATCAGCTTTTGCTTAGGAGCAGTCAGTCTCGACCTGCTCATAGGGCCTGAGTCAGTGTTCTTTCAGTTCACTGCTATCCAACAAGTGTAGGTACCTTTATTTAATGTTAATTTTGATATAATAAGGATTTTAAATGAGACAAGCTGAAAAAAAAATCAGAATTTTTTTGTAGATGAGAATGCCTAACATGAATCTAAATTAAAATCACTTAAACAAATGGATTCTCTATTTTCTGCAGCATTAGCTCAAAGAAAGCACGTGGCACAGGCATTAGTATTTCATAGGCTCCTTACTTCATTGTATAAAAGTAATTACCTTTTAAATGCTATCCAAATTAACACTTTAATATCCCTCTGGGTTTCCGCATTTTAAAAGCGTAATATACCTCAGTACCTAATACAGAAGAACGCTATTTTCTCTTTCACTACATCAGTCTGCTGTGTAAATTCGAAGCTTTTGCAATGCAAGGAGTAGCAAGTTTTCAGGCTTTGTGTTTTGGGGTTTTGTTTGTTTGTTGGTTTGTTTTCAAACAAGACTCGTAGTATAACCGAAGATACTCAATATCTTCTGTGCAGGACACTTGCAATTTGAAGAGCTTAATTTCCCTGTATTAGTATTTCTTGGTAAGCCAGCTGTGGGAAATAGTCTCTTATGTTAACCCTCTTTATGTTTGACTAGATTTCATCAAGGAAAAATATATGCCTTAAAATAGGTAAGAGTTCCAACTCGATCCTCTGGTGACTTTTGCATAATAAAAGTCCCAAATTACTGAAATAATATATAAAATTCACTTTTATCTATTAAAATTATCAAGAACATCCGGCTGTTTTCATATTATACATAAATAAGTTTTTTCATCCTTTCACGTAACATTTTCCAGCAGTGCTTCTTGTAATAAGAAAAATCTTATTGTATTTATTTTTTAATCAAGTCTGAAGCAAATTAATCACTTTGTCAAATGAATAAAACTATAGCCAATTTAGCTAAAACTTTACACTAGAATCAAGGGAGCAGCTAGGAAAAGGCTTTAAGTAAAGAATAGATCAACCTGGACAAGAAACAGATGCTAAAGGAAGGACAGGAGATATGGTAAGGATGGACTAGGCTGGTCTGCTAAACATCTCAGCTCATCGTAGACCCCAAGAATACACACGGAGAACAAGACAGGCTGGGGCGCATAGTGAAAGATCAAGGGTTTTGCAAAACCTTTGGGAAATTAATTTTATTTATTAAAATTGACAAATGCAGTGATAACTACCATAAAGCAGCACTTCGAAAGCGCCAACTGCTCACTGTCACACCCCAGAAACATGTTTGGTGGCAGAGCTAGAAAAGCATCTTCGGCAGATCCAGAACTGTGAGTCTGAGCCTTGTTTCTGGCATTATTCACTCCACTAGACTTACACCTACAGGCTGGGGACTTGGATTATCTCAGTGTAAGGCAGGCCCATGTGCTGCTTTTGTACTACTGGCTACAGAAACTACTGAAAGCTCAACTCATTATTTCAGTAGGTCGTCTAATTTCTTGACCTCTTTTGATCCACCCTACTTTTTCCTCTAATCCTCTAAAACACTATATGCATTAATTTGCTGTTCTTGAATACATACTTAGCCTTGAGTGACTCTTCTAGTTACTGCGTGGGTCTGTGCAATGTTTTGAGAGAGGTGATAGACCTGACAGTTCCAGCAGGAAAATAATGAGCTTCATCTTGTACCACAAAGTATCAGTATTGTGTAGTTCCCACTATTCTTTTTTGTTGTTTACGTGTTTGAAAACTCCTGGATTAAAAAAATCAGGCAAAACTGCAACTTTATATGTCCATGTTGCCACAACTTATTCTAAAATATTCTCATAATTTCCGCAAAATTCTGGGAATTTAATAGATATTAAAAGAAACAAATGTTTATTATGTAATAATATGTCTGTTCCCTTCTTTTCATGAGGCAGTACCATCTAAAATATGAGGGATGAATGTGTGTGCTATAGATATGTATGCATATATCTATCTAGGATTGTAGATCCCTAGGAGCTAAAAGCTCTTTCTGACTTTTTTTGTCCTTCATTATATTTCTCTTAAAACATAAACTTTCACTTAAGCTTAAAACAATACCATTTTAAAACCCCATGAATTTTCACAGAAAGGTGTCGCTGGCGGGATTTATTTATTTGGTTGGTTGGGGTTTTTTAATCATTTAAATTATTTGTATGAGAGTTTTTCCATTTCACCCGAAGTTAAGGTTTTGACACAACATCATGAGCAAGGGAGGTGACAGTCTAATTCATCTAAGCAAAATTGTTTCATTGCCTTTGTGAAATGGACACGCAAGTGAGACCATAGAACATAAAAATTAGCTTGAGTATTACCGCTACACTTCATTTTAAGGTTTGAGGTTTTTAAAAGAAATAGATTATTTTTTTTAATTATTTATATTTATGAATCTATCATCTCCTTTCCTTATTAGGCCCGGTTATAATACTATTTGCTAGTGTAATTTTGACTTCAGCTGAGTTTCTCTGAATGTATTATCATGTAATTTAATCAGAACTGGTCCATTGGCCATTGACTCTAACTGTCCCATTTCCTGTCAAATACTTAAGGCTAACGAAGTAAAAAGCATTGCTGTTTCATTCACTTTGGGAAATATAGCATAATACTCATTTTGTTTCAAATCCAGAGTTCACAGTGATTAGTTTTTGGTGAAGTGCTGAAAGGAGTCTTGCTGACCTCGTGCAATGAAAATACACTACTCTGGTGCTCTCCTGTGTAACTACAGGAGTTAGCTTAGGGTGTCAGGATAGTGAGCAGAAGATGAGTTAGGCTCTCTCTCCTGGCTTTTACATAGACTTACATGGATTGATTTGCATTCCATTTTTATCTCTTGCTGATAGGTAATGAATCGGTCTCTGCTGATATGCCTGGCTCCTCATTTAGATAACTATTGTGAACTAGAGTATTAATTTAAACAAAGGAAATCAAAGTTGTAATGGCATGTGTAATCAGTGGATGATTTACCAGTAGCGTTTTGAGTAAACTGCAAGTAGGAGACTAAATTATCACAAATTATACAACTATGGAAACAAGGTAAGTGAGCTGTACTTTCAAATATAGCCTTTAGGAATGGTACATCCCACTGCATAGTGGGTTGTATAACTGTGCATAGTTTAGAAACTCAGAGAGCAAATTAATCTGAGAAGCTAAGGAAAATGTTCAAAGGCATATTTCAGAAAAGAACCCTTGAACCAATTTTTCCTGGGACAAATGGCCATTAACACTTGCCTCTTCGATTTTTGTCAAATCAAAGGCATTTATTTCAATTATAACCAAACATTGTCAGAAATAACACTCCTTAAGCACATTAAAAATAAACAAACACAAAAAAAAAAAGCCAACCAAACAAAAATCCCCACCAAATTTCTTAATTTTCAGTCTGGTCTGGTTAGCCAGTAGGACAAACAGCAAAGTGCTATGGAAATCCTTCAGCCTTTCATAGTTACTTGAGTTAAAATGAGAGAAAATTATTTTTTATAAATTGGCAGATCATGAAAATTACATGAAAGCAAAGCAATCATATTTGTAAATTAACAGTGATATAGTGCGTGTGCACTCTAATATCGTCCCTGCTACCAGAGTGCAACTGACGGCAGCTTTTGTAAAAGGCTAGGGAGAAAAAACCATGTGTAAGTAAACAGACATTTACTTAGTACAAGAGAATGCTTTTACAAAAATTGGTATTCTATTGCTGCCTCTCTCAATCCTATTCCAGGTGCATAGCATCTCTTTAACACAAGCTCTGAAAGCATCCACAGAGCCACCATTTGCTTGAAAACACTCTTTTTAGAGAACAGCAAAATACATTCAGTATCACTGGTGATCCCTGAATATTAACACTAATGTTACCATCCATAAGCATGGTAAACATAAATGAATGCTCTTCTACATTGTTTAACACTTTAGCTTTGAGTTATAGTTCCATTTTTTCCCCACCTCGTGTGCCCAGCTCTTATTGCTGAAACAATTTGGCTTTTTCAGGCAGAAAACTATTTTCATTTATATATAGCAACACTTTTCTCCATATCACACAAAACGTGACTACTTCCAATCGAAATGTATTTAATATAATGTATTGAACTCATTGAGTATTTTTCGTACGTTCCCAGCAAAAGAAAAGAAGTGCATTTCATAAGTCTATCCAGTTCTTCAGAAGCCAACTCTTCATTTTTCTTCTTCCAGTTCTGGCTTGGCTTTTTCTGGCAGCTTTGCTGCACGCTTGGTCATGACTCTTTTTCCCTGGAGAAATCAGAACCTCTCCTGTTTTTGAAAAAAGTGGATGAATTAGATGAGAAATGTCCTGGAGCAACTGAAAGTCCTGATCCAGATACCACCGAATTAAATGGAAACATTTCCTAAGAGGCAATTAGATCATGGCTAATGAGATAATTCACAGAGGTTCCATACAAAGGAGGAAGCTAGGGAAAAGCAGAGGATTTTGATGGTTTTCAAGTCCTTTGTACTCATCACATTTTGGGTTGCTGTGAGAACTGAGGAAGTTCCAGTCCATCTTACACAATTCAGTAACAGAAGCCCATAATTACTTCAGAAAATGTGGCTGGTTTTACTGAGAGCCCCACAATAGCCCAGCCTTTCAGCCTCTGGTGTTAGCACAAGCCTACACACGTCACAGCTCATGGAAACCTCATTGTGTGCAAGAGATGGAGAAAGGAGTTAGAGCAATAACAAAGACTTCCCCCTCAAGTTCATGAAATCATCTATAGACAAATAATTACTGCAAATGCATTGCATAGAATATACGTCTTAGCTGCAATGACATTGTATTTTATCCTAAATATAACGCCGTTACCCTAATTGTAATTAGGGCCAATTCTTGGCTCTCTTCTCAAGTTTGGTGAAGAGAAGAACCAGTCCTCTCCAGTAACCAGGCTGAAATGTTGTAACAGAAATGTCTGTGAGATTACATGACAAATTTTCAGGACATCATAACCCCCATTCTGTCTGGCTATAACATGCATCAAGATCCACTTTTTGTCTCATTATAGCCTCCCTATTGTAATCTTTGAATTATTCACATCAGTAAACGTATCAAGAGCGGGCATTTTTTTTTCAGACAAATCTACATTCTCAGTAATTTCAAATATTTTTTTCCATGAAAACACCTCTTAGCAGAAATGGATCCAAATTAAAGGCAGGCAGGTGGTAGGAACATTTGAGAACTGACCAGGTAATTACACCAAAGTTCAAAACTAGATGTAAACGAAAGCAAGGATTATTTGAAATGCTATGTTTTAGCAAATTGTAGCTGTTTTTAAAAGCTGGAATAAAATTCTGGACTTTATATAATTTGCCTTAGGAAATGTTATTTTATGTTCATGTATTGCATTCATTGGAGGATAAACTGCAAAGAAAATACATGGACAAAAGATCAGGAGTTTTGTCATTGTTGCGGCTAAGAGTTTGATTTTATAAATCTTTGTAAATCCAAACCATTTTGGTGCTTATGATCTTTGTTGTTTTCTGGGATGACGAGGTATTTCTTTGGAAAGAGAAGACTATTTTTAAAAAAAAATTGTTATTTTACAGCATATTTATCTGCCTAATTGACCATCTGATTTTTATTTTTTGTAACTGCAAGTTAGAGGTCCTTGGTGTGATTTTCACAGTACTTGCTTTATTTACTGCCTTGTTTGAAGAAAGAAATGTGATTTATGGATTTGTCAAAAAGACTTACTCTATACAAGCAAAGAAAAACTAGAAGTATTCCATAAGGAACAGATAGGATCCAATCAAATATCCAAAAGCTTTCAAGTTCACTATGCTTTTTTGATTCTTTTTAACTATTTTTAACTTTTTAACTACTTCTGTTATTTCTTCTCTATCGGGATAAATATTTGTGCTCCTTCAATGCCTTAGCTCGGAGAGGCAATAGATACCCTTAATAGGCCCTTAACAGATGTACAGCTTCTGTATATGGAGGTACTTCCTTACAGCAAACACATGCTAAGGTAAAATTATTTTAGTGGACCACAAAACCACAGCAAACTTGCTCCAGCATTCCTTAGTGAAAGTCTCCATTAATTAAATATGCAAGGAAAACAGTCTGTAAAATTTTGGGTAAGTAGCTCTTTACTCAGTTTGGAAACACATGCCATGGAGGTATTAATTTCTGTATTTCTATGAAGCAGCAGTAATATCTTCTCATTTTGCAGTTTAAGTGTTGAGATTACAAAATCATCATCACTCTTTTTACTTATTGGGTGGGCTTGTTTTGCTTTTGCAACCATTGTCAGGAAGTAAATATTAATTTAATTTGCCTAATTTTGTCTTTTCCAAGCAACCTTTGTCATGATGGTAGGTTTGACTGATGAATGTCTGCTGGTTTGTCACAGACCTGCAGAAATACTGATCATATTATCCGAAGATGCAAAGTTTTCTGAGACATTAGCGAGTTTATGCAGATGCATTCTGCTATAATTTTACATGCTTTAAAACACAGATTCTCCAGAAGGGCTGAACAAGTAAACTACAGTAGCTTTCTTTCTCTTCTCCTGCAGAAAGTAAAAATAAGCATAGTGTAAACACGATTTTCTGGAACTAGAAAGACCACACAACTACTGAATTAATTAAATGTTGTTGGTTTTCACTGAGTAGATAGAAAACTAAAAGCAAAATATTTATTTGGTCTGGTATGTTGGTTTATAAAAGTGCATTGGTGTCTTCTGAAAGGTTTGATACATTTTATGCATTTTTTTGCTGAAGTAACTGGACTAGTTCTATGTGAATGATCAGAAATTACAGAAATAATTATTTCAATCAGTGAAGCCACAACGTTACAAATCACCAAAATATTATCCCCCTAGATTAACTGTGTATGAACATCTTTAAGAAAACACAATATCTCAGTGGAGTTTTTTTGCTTGCAGCAGAGAAAACTTAGTTTGAGAATTATAACGATCTTTCAGTTTTCAGTGAGTAAAAGCCATTCTGCACTACTGGAAATATTGCAATATCAGAAGGGGTCTGGCAAGATAGCAGGGCATCAGAAAGGGGTGTCAGAATAGGGAGTGTGGTGAATCACAGGCCTATTTGGTGAGAGCGTACAGATAACAGTGTTAATTCCCTTCAAATTCATGCTGAAACCACACTTTGGTGACAACAACTACTTAGATTAAAAATTAGCAAAGATGGACATAAGTTTGTTATTCTTCCATGTTGTAGATATGGCTTTTCTAACGCAGCGTTTCTTAGGCTATATCTTTTTTATTATTATTTTTATTTGCTTGAGCCCTCTTTATAAAAAATTTAAAAATTGAGTCATCACTATTCCTACTGCCTCCCTTTGAAATAAGGTCTCAGTACCTTCTATTCCAGGATATTAATAATTTTGCACTTTAAGACAATTACCCACCTGTGAATTAACTCCTTGCTCTACCCCTGCGTCTTCCTGAGAAACATTGTTTTAAAAGACAGGAACAGATTCTTAAGCCAACCTTGAGCACCTTTTGATGATACATTAATTTTGCCCATTTTCTGAGACTATTACACTTTGAATAGTGTTTCCTGAAAGAAAAATTGTACAGAAAACCTAGTCAATAGCTAGGGGAAAGCAACAGAACAAGTGATATTGCTTCAAAACACCTTCTAGATCTGCACCTACAGCATCTTGGTCAGGGATTCTGAAACATACCTCAATAATGTTCTTTTAATGATGCTGCACTGACTCCAGTGTTTGGAGCAGGGACTGCCTCTAAATCCATTTTCTTGCCATAAAGCAGGGGGAGGGAGTGAATGGACTCTCTCTGCATCATTTATAGCATTAAATTGATAAATAATTCCCTTCTCCGTGTCTCGTTTTAGTAGATTTATTTTCCACTGTTCAACATCTCTTTCTGCAGGTGGTGCTAGCTAGTAAATCATTTGGAAAAAAGCATGAAAAACATTGCTTTTCTTCTCATGAATCTGAAGCATGAAGCAATAGACATTAAAAAATGAGATATTATCATAAATTCACAGTTTTTACCACTCTGCTATTTCTATTATTACCCAGGAAGAGTCTTGCTAAACAAAGGAGTTTGTTAAGTGCCAATACTGTGCAACAGTATTAAACCTACATGCTGCAAGCTTGCAGGAACTGAGAGAAAGTGTTAGGAATAAGGCTTCTACCGCAGACAGCCTCCCTCAAAAAAGCAGTACCAAGTGAGCAAGGGGAGCACAGTTTTTACGACATATTGCTGCTGCAACAAAACCTTGAGTTTTATTTGAAGGAGGAGGAAAAATGCCACGGGGAATGCTATATGTTGTTACTGCCCGGTTCTACTGCAGGTTAACTGCTAGAGAAATGAGCGAGTGGTTTACAGTGGGCTTGTGGTGTATCTACAGAAGCAGTTGTGAGCAGAAATTGCAATGAAGAAATACGGTTGTATGTGACACTTCAGAAGCTCTGAGCAACAGCTAGTGATTTGACATGGGGTGATTAACTCAATAGAAAGAAACAGAGATGGGAGGGTGCAGGGGTGGGCAGGGAAGGCTGCAAAGCTGGCCAAACCACACTCTTCATGAAACCATCATCTCAAATTCTGCCCTAAGGGCATGGCTTACACTGAGAATAGTTTCGGCTAAGTCTATTCATCTGAAGCCCTTGAAATAAGTTGCTTTGTGCCCTGTTTATTAAGGAAAAATGACATAAATATGGTCCATCCGAGCAGGAGGAGGCTAGAAGGATGCAAGGGACATCCTAGATTGTTTTGGGTTTTTTTTATGTATGAAGAAACCTGGTTTATCTGCTTTCCAAACGTATCCAGATGAAAGGTGGCTGTTTATCTCCCAAAAGTTCAAGGATTGACAAACAGCCCATAACGACTCTTGTTCTTTCCTGGGCTGGCTTTTCTTACTTGAAGCAGATGGTAGAGGAGAGGTGGAATCCTGCAGGATGCTTTCCCTGAGGAAAGCAATTGCCTTTGGTGACAGTTGGGCAAATGTCAGGTTCTGACTCATAAGACATCTATTTAATTTTTTAAAAAAACCTTATTTGGAGGAAACATAACTTCTCCGAGTTTTCTGCAGAATAAAAATGGCTTGAAACTTCTGCCCAGAATTCTGAAATCAGCTTCAGAGTTTTATAATCCCACTTGGAATCTACACAGATACTTTTATTTGTATATTCTCCTGTATATCCTCACATAAGGAAAAAAAAAATTACAGAAGACCCTTGATCTCCTTCGTTAAGCTAAAAACTCAAAAAAAAAAAAAAGCTACTCTGATAGGTAACAAAGAAACATCCTTAATTTCATGCAGAATATGGAAAATATGTTTGAATTAACATCAGCTTTACACTACAGGACTTGTGGGAATTCTGGGCCAAAAACTGTTCTTGTCCTTCTGCACATATTTTTGGAATATTTAAAAGCAATTGGACTGTTCCAGATAAATTTGAAACTTCCTTAGAAAACTTTTTTGAAACTGGGGTACAGTCTATATCTTAATATCACAAAACTCAGACCCTTCTCTACGAATGAGGCCAAAATGGACTTTCTTCTGTATGTAACCTAGTGTATAAATCCATCTAAAATGGCTTAGTTGCAGTACACATAGCTGAGCACATCGATCCAGAACTTGTGTATCTGCCACTTAGACTCTCTAGTGCTTGCAATGATCTCTGTGTGCTTTGAAAAAGGGATCTGGTACAAGCTTCTCATTACTTAGTCCAAATTAACGTAACTGAATCCTTTTAGGACATTTTGGCTTCATGCTTGAGAAAGCAGGGATGCAAGTTAGCCTAAAGTGTGATTTGCTACTGAGGCAATTTGATAAGAAATATGTTGTCTCATCAACGATGCCCCGATATCTGAAAAGCAGAGCTCTGAAACAGTCTTAGTCCACTGACACACACGGTGCTTCGTCTAGAACTTGGTGTGCGGTGCAGACCTGGTCTAGAGAAAGTATCTTGTTCTTACGAGTTGTTCTAAGTTTGTCGTTAATTTATGTTATTATAGTAATTTATGACATGATTTTATGACATGATTTTATACTAATACATTGCTACTAATGTATTATTATCATTAATGCATTTATTAATGGATAAAGAAAAATATTTTTATAATATTCGGCCCTGCTCCACTGAGGAGAGGGCTTTGTTACCAAAGCCAGGAATAATCACATCCTTGGATGAGCTGCAGTGATGGAGGGAAACAGCTAGAGCTAGAAACAATAAATGGTCTTGATTCTTACACAAGGCAAGGCTTTAAATCATTT
Source organism: Mesitornis unicolor (assembly GCF_000695765.1). Classification (NCBI taxonomy): domain Eukaryota; kingdom Metazoa; phylum Chordata; class Aves; order Mesitornithiformes; family Mesitornithidae; genus Mesitornis; species Mesitornis unicolor. The sequence continues at coordinate 63,401 of NW_010183422.1, forward strand.
TAAGCAGAAGTGATGATGAAATCAGTTCGTTAAGGATCAAGTCCAGATGTCTCTGAATGTCATCAACTCCTCGGTTAATTTCTTTTTCTTACTGACTTCAGAAAGGAAAGAAATTCCAAGGAGCTAGAAAAGCTTTCAGATAGACAATAAATTAACTACTGAAGTGTAACAGGGAGTAGCCATACATCAAAAGAAACAGAGATGGGCACAGACAGTCTTCATCTAGGTTAGGGAAGGGCTCAACTGATAAAGCCAAGAGGATTAAAGAAAGAAAACACAGATAAAGACCAGGCAGCTCCTGAAATAAACCACAACCAGACGTATTTGTTATGTTAGCAGCATAGGATAAGAACTTTACCTGGTGTGATTGGCACAGCAGCACCGTAGCTAATTGTGCGGCATGACTGTACGCAGCAGTAGATGTTGGTCCGTGTGACTGCACTCAAACTCTTATATTCACATTGGAATTGTAACATATTCTTTCAGTGCCATAGTTGTTGTGCAAAGGCAACACTTAATTTCACAAAGTAGCTTATTTCCAGGCAATCCAAGAAATTAACATTTAATGGACTTTTTTTTTTTTAATAATGAAGAGTATTTCTAAGCAAAATACATTCTTTGATCCAGCTTCATCTTAAATGGTTTATTTTTATAAGAACAAACTGGAAAGAAATTAATTATACTGTACTTTTCGCCATTCTCAGATCTCTGTTACAGCAAAAGTCTCTGGGATACAAGATGCATCCAACATTCAGACCTTCTAAAAGTTGTTTGGGGCCAAGGGCCAAACAAATGGGTTAGGCCAACGCTGCTCTTTCCTCACTATCAACTCAAACATCCTGTGACACCTTTTAGTACTCCCCCTCGCCCTCTTTCTGGTATTCCTCTTGCAACCAAATTCTTTAGATGGTTGTCTTGTTTCTTCAGGCCCACTAGGACCGGTGGGCCCTATGGGAATTAACCTTGCTACCTTCCTGTTTCCAGACGACTTCATTAACAGTGCTAAGAAGCCTAGTTCTTTCCATACCTCTTCTTTCAAATCTGTGGAGGAAAAAAGGCTAATGTGATAAAACAATAAATTACAGTAAAGGATGATTGACCTTACAGAACAAATTCTGGCTTTTCTGCAAGCTTCAGAGCCTCATGCATTCCTGCAGCCGATAGTTTCCGATTGATATTCCTATATCTGCATTGCAGGAGGTTGCGATAAGTTGTCCTCAGGTCCCGATTGAAGAAGGCATATATAAAAGGGTTAATGAGAGAGTTTGCATAACCCAACCATAGAAATGTTCTCTCAACCCACAGTGGGATGCAGCTGCATGCTGTACCACAGATGAAGGGCCTGGCAGTTGAGAGGAGGAAGAAGGGCAGCCAGCAGACAGTGAAAGCCCCAACAATAATCCCAAGCGTAGTGGCAGCTTTCTGTTCTCTTTTAAAGATGGAAATGTTTTTCTTGTCATGCTTTAGGAGTCGTGAAAAATTAGTACATTCTTCAGATTCTTTGTGCAGTTTTACAGCTCCATTCATAGAAATCCCTTCTATTTCTTCAGCCCGGGGAAAACCAGCAAACTTGTGCTTAGCAGCGCTCCTTTTGGCAGCTTTGTAAATCTGATAGTACATGAAAAGCATCACTGACATCGGAATATAAAACGCAACTGCCGTGGAATAAATAGTGTAGCCGAAGTCTTGACTGATCAAACAGACCTTTTCATCGTTTACATTTTGGGCCCAGCCGAAGAGCGGGGGTATAGTGATAGAGGCAGACAAGAGCCATACACACAGGATCATTTTGGCCATACACTTCCCGTTCTGTCTTACTGGGTACGTAAGAGGTCTCGTTATTCCCAGGTACCTAGAATGACAACGTACAGTTACTGTATAGTGCAGTGGTTCACTGATGAAAGCTCTTTCATGTAATCTGCCCTAAACCAAAACATCTTTGGCTAAGGTTTCCATTTTACATTTTTCCGTCCTCTCTTTGCGTATATTTCAAACTTTTAAATCTGCGTGTCTTTCACGTGAAAATTTATGGTGCTGATGTTCCATATAAAAGGGGGTTTGTTTTTGAAGAAAATCTCCCATTTGCACTAACAGACTGCAATTTTAATTAATTTGTACAATTTTCATGCAGATAACTAATTTCTGGGCTTTTAAGGAAATTCTGAAAGCTAACTTCTATTTTACTAACTTATGAAATCTGAGTGTGAATGCTCACTCTGCAAAGCCTACCACTTTTTGTATTGAGTGCACAGCTAAGTTAAAACAAGGATGCATTCATTGAGATGACGAGTTGTCTTTCTTACCTTCGTGTTTCAGACAGGAACAACAAACTGCAAACTTATGCCTAGAGTAGATAATTTCAATACTACAATAATTTTTTACCATCATCGGTTAGAAAGAAAAATGAATATGTATTCAATATTCAAACTTTCACTGAATAAAATAACAATTTATCACAGCGGAAGTTCAAGAAGACCTGGGGAAAAAACGTAATCTTACCAGCAGGTAAATCTAGGGTGGTGTAAATTATAAACAGACAAGAAAAATGTTTATAGCGTATCAAGTTTTCATAGGAAAAAAACCATGATGTCTATTGACAACTTCCACATTTCCTAAACTATGATACCTTAAACTATGGATTTTTTTTCTCATTAAAAGTAATATCATTATGGCCCTATATAGCTGGACAGCAATATCCTAAGTTTTTTGTTTACTCTCAACTACAGAAGTTGTTTGGTTTTTCTTTACACCTAGAATTTTTACTTTGAAATCTGGCTTCTGCTCTACTGGAAGTTCCCTATGAGTTACTGTTGTTACTGCTATGCTTTCAAATTGATCTTTTTTTCCTCCCACAAAAGAAAGAATTTTGAGAAAAATCAGTGTGATTCGTTTTGTTACTTGTAAAAGAAATGGTTTCAAATCAGGTTGCAGAACAGCATTTTGGTTTCAAGAGGTACCAACATTCAGTGAAGGTTTTGGGAGTTTACAAACAGGAAATACAGTAATGTGATTAAAAATCTTTTTTTCTGAGCATTTTTTTCTCTATTTACCTAGTAAATCAAATATGAGTATTTGCTTGGCTCTGTGGAATGCTGCATTGTTGATTTTACTGCAATGCAGTAAATTATGGCCAGTGCTGCTGCTTTCCACAAGCACTTAGGTACGCTGCAGTTTTGAAAGGATAAAGGAGCGTCGTTTCATAATCTGTTCTGATAAGTAGCAACACTCCCTCTCAATAGCATCATTGATTTTAAATTACTTGATATGGCAAGTGTTACACAAAGAATAGGACTGGTTTATTGTGCCCTATTCTTGACAGCATGCACAAGTGAATTACAGCAGGACAGTACTCTGTGTGTGAAGCTGTGAGCTAAGAACAGTTATCAAAATCAGCTGAGATTAAAGTGGTACATTGACTATGCTATTAAAAAAGGCTATATCTTGAGGTCCTCAACATCAGTATTAGACTAGAGTCACTGCACCAGCTCCCAAGGCCATGGGCATACTGTGTAGAGTCCATGGAGAATCATGTTTTATAGCATCATGGCCAAAACTGTGCTCCCAAGGAGCTGAGAGTTTTCCGACGCAGTCCCTGATGTAGAAGAGCAGGGTCAATGCAGTGAAGGTCCAGAGTTGAACAACCTAAGGGATATATCATTCTGCTCTAAGTAATATAACTGCAGCCAGGGTAAGCTATTAGCTGCAGCCCTTCTGGGTCAAGAGTGGCACACCCTTAAAATTTGTCTGAGAACAGCAGGGTTTAGCTACAAAAAGAGTTAAACACATCTTTTGTCCAGAAAGCTTACTTGTCAATTACAATGTGCTCTTCAAAAAAAAAATCTTTTACAAATTGGTCTGCCTTCCTGAAGTATACATTTTTCTAGCTATTACTTGATTGGTCATTAAAAATAACACACTTACGAGGTGAGCTTTATTATATACCTAAAAAAGTTACACTGGATTTCTGTAAAAATCAGATCTGTGGGCTGCATGCTCTGAATGCCTACTGGTGCATTCTCATGCATCAGAATATAACAAAAAGAATTCATGAAAGCAGAAGTATACTGAAAAGAATTAAAATTCATTAGTTTTGCCCTGGCACTGCTTTTTTGGAAGCTATCTGAGCTTCAGAAATGCTATTTGAAATTAAAATCTATTAATTAACATAAAAATACACCAGCATCCTTTCTGCCTTATCCATTTTGCTAAATGTAGTATGATAGGGGAAAAAAGTCAGTAGGCATAGAGGAAGAAACTTTATCTTTTTATCTTTATATATGAAATCCATTACCCTTGAAGACTTACTTGCAACTTCAAAATAATGTAAATCACTCCTGTTGTTTAATACACTAGAGAGTGTCCAAGGCTTAATAGATTCATAAACTTCAAAAGTATTGTGTCAAATTCATTGCAAAAACATGCATTGTAATGCTTAGTCTTTAATTACTGTCTTCCAGAAAAAAAAAATACTAAAGGTAAACTGAGCTGAACTTAACGTGTCATTCCAAAAATATTTAACAACTTGAGGCCTTACTGCTGGGAAAAAATGAAGTCAAATTCCCTAAAAAAATAATTTCATGTATCTCAGCTGTCCCCCACAAGAAAGAAGTGCCTCAGACTTGTTATGTTGAGACTTGTTTTTTTTACATGCCACAGATGTTAGTTTTGATTCTGATGGAGAAGAAACTATGCCTCAGTTCTCACTTGTTAAATAATGGCAATTCTGTTTCCTGTTCATCCTTCTCTGAGTTTCTTGAATACGAGGTTCTGCCAGAGAGGGTATCCATGCTCAGTGCAAAGAGGACTGTGCCTGAGTTACTCCCTCAAAGCACAGTATTGCAGATGCACAGTCTCTGGTCATGACATTGCCCATCCAGTGTTGCCTGATGCTTTCAGTAGAACACCCAAGTGCAGGATGTTACAGCAAATGACTATTGGGCAGCTCTACAAGAAACACAAGACATGCTGCAATCATGGTCCTGCTGCCATTCCAGGGAGAAAGGCTGCTGCACGAGTGAAGAAGAATGAGAAGGGACTAACTGGGACTAGTCTCCAGACGATATGACTGAAATAACAAATGATGTGAACTGCTTTTGTTCCACATCACTGAAATCTGGAAATAAGCCCCTTGCTCGAAGAGTTCAAAATAAGAGCAGACAGCACAGACCAACAGAAGATACACAGTAAAAGACGGTGAATTTTGTCTTAAACAAATGTGTGCAAACACGTGAGCACATCTCTACTCTGGGTTGTTTCTTATGCTTCTTTTGTGTCTCCTTTTCCTTGTTGGAAGGTCAGAAATGGACTCTTGCCGCAGTCTCATCCAGGTGTGAGGCACATGCAGGGTGCCCAGCTCTAGGGAGGGAAAATTATCCCTTACCATCCTTCTTCTGGAGCTCTGTTCAAACCTAGGTGGGGGGCAAAGAGCTTCCTCTTTTGTGGGGAGAGCAGACCAACAGAAGATACACGGTAAAAGATGGTGAATTTTGTCTTGTGCTCACGTGTTTGCACACATTTGTTTATCTCTACTCTGGGTTGTTTCTTATGACTTTTTCTGTGTCTCCTTTTCCTTGTTGGAAGGTCGGAAATGGACTCTTGCCGCAGTCTCATCCAGGTGTGAGGCACATGCAGGGTGCCCAGCTCTAGGGAGGGAAAATTATCCCTTACCATCCTTCTTCTGGAGCTCTGTTCAAACCTAGGTGGGGGGCAAAGAGCTTCCTCTTTTGTGGGGTGCTGTTGCTAGCTATTGTGAATGATCACCCTTTGCCACATTCACCTTCAAACCACCAACAATGGAAAAGGTAAATGAACAAGCCCCTTCTTTTTTTTTCACTTAATAAAAACTCGGCTCCCTGGGATTCAGTATTCTTTTCCAGTACCTCTAAATTGTTGTAATTTAACGATAGGCAATTGTATAGACAATTTAATGTAAAACCATTAAAACATTATAGGACTGCTCCTGAGAGCAGTCAGTTTGTGTTTTTTTTTTAATTCTGGCTTTTTTGATACTGGTGCACTAAAATGACTCCACATAATAGTTTTATCCTACAGGGCTAAAAGTCTCTGTTATCACTTGAACTGTATATCACACAAGCATTTCTTACTACAGTGTGCTCAATATATTGAATTTTACAGCAAGCATTAGGATGTAAGGCACATGGAAAACAGAATGGCGTGTGGCAGAGGCAACAGACCTCCACAGGCACTGGTGTCTGTTACTGGCACATCTACTTCTCTTCCTATGACTCTGTATTCCCTCTTTCTATTTATGTTTGTCTTAGCTATGTGCTTGTTGTGATGGCTGTCATACATTACTGCTTACACAGGGATTATCAAACTGGACTGACACTGTGACCCACTAGATCACAGAATCACAGAATCGCTCGGTTGGAAAAGCCCTCTGAGATCATCACATCCAACTGTTCCTGTCTACCCCCTAAACCATATCCTTAAGTACCTCATCTACCTGCTCTTTAAACACATCCAGGGATGGTGACTCCACCACCTCTCTGGGCAGCCTGGTCCAGCTTCTGACGACCCTCTCAGTAAAGAACTTCCTCCTTATCTCTAACCTGAACCTCCCTTGGCACAGCTTGGTGCCGTTTCCCCTTGTTCTATCCCCATCACCTGGGAGAAGAGACCAGCACCCACCTCTCTCCAAGTTCCCTTGAGGCAGTTGTAGGTGGTGATGAGGTCTCCCCTCAGCCTTCTCTTCTCCAGGCTAAACAACCCCAGATGTTACTCTATTAAAAAATACGGAAGTTTTGATGCAATTTATTTTCTTATTTATTTCATTCTCTAATCTAGGAAATTGTGAGAAGTAGTTTGCTTTATCTGCGCTACCATGAAGTGAGTTCACGCAGGCGTCTACATACCACAGAATCAGAATGGCTTGGGTTGGAAGGGACCTTAAGACCATCCAGTCCAACCCCTGTCATGGGCAGGGACACCTCCCACTACATCGGGTTGCTCAAAGCTCTGTCCAGGAAGGGGGCATCCGCAACTTCTCTGGGCAACCTGTTCCAGCATCCCACCACTCTCACAGTGAAGAATTTCTTCCTAATGCCCCGAAGAACTTTTCAGGAAAATCTTTCTCATCATCTTCACAGGAATAACTCTTCATTTGTGGCTAAATTGATTATTAATTCTACAGATGCAGAAAAATACGCCAATTCTTTCTCCAAGAATTGAAAGAACAGCAGTGCCAGGCATGGTAGCATAACCATTTTAGGATAACCAGGCATGACTTTTTTTTTCTCTTGGTGGTCTGAACCCGTTTTTTTTTTCACTATTAAAAAAATTCATTTCCTTTTCTTTGTGTCTGTTCCTGAGAAAGCTAAATACAGCTGCAATATTTAAGCTGTAAAAAATGATGAATTGTTCAAAGCTACATCGGAAATTTCGAGATGGTTCTAGTCCTCACACCTTTTGAAATATCCAGAAAGCAAACTGAGACTTAACAGCTACATTCAACAATAGAATGAAAATAGTAATAGGATGGCCCAATTTGGGGTCCTGTGTCCAAAATCTTTCTTTATTATCTCTGTTGTATGGCTAAGAGATAAAGAAAAAACTTAAAAGGACTCAGTTCTCACTGTGAGCAAAGTCACAGAATAAGAGAAAATCTAACAGCCAAAAGCATTAAAACGGTTTTGAAGCTTCCTGCCCAACTCAAAGTTAAATTGAATGCACCACGACATCAGGATCCCTAATGTCACTTCTGAAGCACAAACGTGTCATTCCTTTGGCTCTAGTCTCCATGTATTTTATAGGCAGATAGAATTTCATTTTAATTAGTCCATATTCATTTCTCAGAATTTACTGACCTGACCTAACGATTATTCCAGAATCAGCTTAGCATCTTTCACTGTCTGAATTTGCTTTCATGAAGCAGATTGGATCACTGTGAAATAGAGCAAGAAACATTGTACTGGAAATTATATAGATGCATATTATAGCTATTTCTATACCAGGAATCTCAACATATTGTTCTGTTATCATTTACTGTTTGACCAGGAGTTGCACTTAACCTGAGGTTCTTTCTGTACTTCCTATTTCGGTATTTAAAGAGTTGTAAAACTTTTATTTCAAAGACTCAAAAATGTTTACTACTTTGCTTTTGTGCTCTTTTTCTAGTACAGCAGCCTTCCATCTTCCATACATACCTCTTTGTATTAGTTTATTTGCCAACCCACAGCTATAGAATCCTGTCCAATGATTCAACTTATCCTGAAAATTATGCTGATCTACTGAGCTGCTTTCGGTGGCTGTGGTTCTCTCATGATCCTTCATACTTCTTCTGTTCAATTCAGTGCAATATTAAGAGACACGTCAAAAGAATGGGAGTATGATGCCATTCCTAAAAGCTACTCAGCGTTCAGAAATATTCTCCCTAGTGTAGTGATCAATCTAAATCTTTTTCTTATACTTTTATATATTAAACAGTGAATTAAATGTAAATGCAAGAAGTTTAAACAATGATCAAATCTATTATTTCTGTTACAGCTATGTCAAACCATCTAACAAAAATTATTCTCTTCTTTTCAAAGACACTGTGTTTACACTAAGCAAGAGATACTCTGTCCCACAGATACGTTTTTAAATGGAGTAAGGCATACAAACTGATCAAGGAAATACTATTCCTATCACATATTTAAGTAATTGAGATGGAAGTAAAGGCATAGAACCATACAAAGACTTAAGTACTGAGACATGAGCATTATAGTGCACGACTATAGTGTTACAATGTGAAAAGAAACCTTATTAATCATTGTATGACAGCACTGATACCTGCCTTTCTACAGTACAGACTGACCTCGTAATCCCAACATGATAGCAGCCAGTTTATTGTCTGGGGAAAGGAGGATATTTCAGAGCAGTAAAATACTTTTCTCCTTCCCAGAAGTGAACAAAGTTACTGATTTCATTGCATTTATGACAGCATTCAGAATATGAATTAGATCACTTTAAAATGTAAACTTTAAATACTGTGCAGTGTTAGACTGAGACAGCAGAACTAACAAATTCAAACTATTACTCAGTAGAGAAAAAAAGACTTTGTTCAACTAGTTCTGTGCTCCACCTAGTTAAATGTCGCATCGTTTCTATGTGGTGAATTAGTACATACTTTGGTAGAAGTCTTAGCACAGTGCTTAAACTTCCACATCTACTTTGTGCTTCTCAGTGAACACTGAATGCAGTAACATGAAAGATCTTAAATGTATGTTTTGGTATCTATTGGTTTAGATGCCAATGTCTCACATTTCACACAATTTCAACATTCTTTTTATTGAAGCAGTGATACTTCTCTTTTGAAATTTGGAAAAATGAGAATGAAATACTAGCTTTGCCTTTAGCAAGGTTAACACTTTCCATTATTCCCCTTCTTGCTCTCAATTAAATGTATTTCTTTAAATTCTCTTTACAAAAGGAAGACGTGTTCCCGTTTTTAGAGTGGGTACATACTGAATACAGTACTATACTTTTCTTGTACATAGTAAATGTTCTGACTTGATTTTGCTTTCTCAAAAATCATTGTAGGGGTTTGTTTTTGATGGAACTCAAGAAGTGTAGGCTTTCCTGATGGTGAGGGAGGATTAAGTCAATCAAAATGTAATATCTGTTCATTCTAAAGGAATGTAATTTGCATGATAGAAGATAATGTTCCCCTCTCTTAATTTCTTTCAGTTTCTCTGTACTTTTATGTACTTCATTTCTCTCATATTGCATAACTTTACAGCTTCATCTTTTTCTTATTTATTTAGGCTCATTTTTCATTCTTTTCTTTCACTCGTTCTATTTTTACTTCACTTTCTTGCCCTGCGGTATTTCTACTTCTCATTTAGTTCTGTATTTTTCCTTTTCCACTTTTGTCCACTGATCTAAGACATCCATCCCATAGATGAGGGATGTATTCTGTCCTCATTCTAAGAAATACTTAACAACACTATTGCCAGAAAGAGCTATGCAATGTCTTTCCATTTAATATCCATTATTAGTCATAATTTCTGAAGCCATAATCCTCTTTCCTTTAAGACCTTGGCAAATTTCCTTTACTCATCCTCACCCTTTGCTCTTCATTTCCCCCCTACATGGCTGTTGAAGTATTTGTCACCAGTTACTGCCTTGTTCTTAGCTCCCTGACAAAACAGTTAGGTAGCCTTTGCTTTTCCACTGCAAATGACAAACTGTTTGGAAGAAAAGGTCCCAACATGTAGTTGCTGATGCTTATCTTGCAACACTGCCTGAATGTTAGATAATCTATATTTCCTAGACAATATTTTGCAATTACCTAAATAAGTATTTTCTATTACAGACTGAACACTCTTATTAACTGTCTTTCAAGAAAACAGTACATGTATATTTTCCTTTCTTCTGTCTTCACTAATGTTGTAAAGGCAGGAGACTTAAGGAGGGAAATGTATTTCAGCCCATTCCATCCTAGAGCCTGGACGCTTTTGAAAACAGACAGTTTAGACAATAAAATATTTAGAATTAAGTTGCACACTGTAATGCAAGACTTCCTATTTTCAAACTTCTTCAAATTGTCTGAACTTCAGCTTTGGGGGTTTCATCATCTCTGGTTCCCCATATATAAGCGTGGTTTGCTTACTGAGTGCTACGTGATTAGTTGTATACAGAACATAACAGTGCTTTTTGCCTCATTCTTGATAAATAATCTGTAACACTTCAAAAGCTCTCTAAATCTGGGCAAGTCACACATAGGAAAAAACAATTTTCTTTATACTGTTCTAAAAGCATTTATAACTGTGTCAGGGCATGCACTACCCACTTCTTCCCTTTCACCCCCCCACAGATTTGCAAGTTCCCTTTATTTAATTTATTGATCCAATTTTTTTGTGGAAGAAGAAATAAAAAGAAAGTCAAAAGACTCTTCTTAACTTTATTTTGTTTTAAAGAAAAATAATTGTATTGCTCAAAATATAGGATAAAAACAATTTACAATAGATATTACTAACTTTTCAGAACTATTCCCTAGAGAAATGCTTCTTGGGCTTTTGAAGCAATGTCTGACTTCACTATAAAAAATTCTTCATGGGCTTTATCATAGCATACACACAAAGTGCTTCAGAAGTCCAGAAGGCCAGGCCCTTGTAGACTCGTACAACTTCGTAGCCTGTGTTATAATTTATGCTAGTTGTTAAGTCATTTCATCAATCACGGAGGAAAAAAGCAAAACGACTTCAAAATGGCTGTTTGTTCCTATATTCAATAAGGAGTTTTATACCAGAAAACACTACTTTGTTTAAAACTCACATTTCCATTTATTCCCCATTTAGTGCTTTTTTATTATCTCAAAATATTTTAGAATCATAGAAACAAAAGCAGTACATTTGCATCACGTTAACTGTTGTACCTAAGTATCTAATGACATGCAGACTGATGTCTGTCTTGAGCAACTGTTTTTTCATCTTTATGTGTCTGATGTGGTAAATCATTTTATTAAGTTATTACAAGGTGCCTGGCCCCTTTTTGAGAGGGCAAAGAAGTTATTTTAGCCCCCTGGTACTATCTGAAAAGACTAGGCTAGGGAAAGCTTTGTCCTAGAGAATACACGTTCTCATTTATTCCTCTCTGGCTGTGTCGCAGTGTTTTTTTCAGACTGTATGTGCAGTAAAGTAGTAGTTCAGGTTGGAAGAAAGCTAGATATTTCATGGGCCTTTTGTAAGGTAGATGAGAATGGGTTAAATCTGAAAAGGGAAAACAAATCTGAGGGTGACAAGTAAATGATTCGCCATGACTGGAGGGAGGTGACTCTGGCAGTGAGTTTGAGAAGCAGCAGAGGAAACTTTGAGGATGAATGCATACAGCTGAAAAGCTACTGAGGAGGGTTGAGGCTTGACTGCAAATACTGCTTAACAGTGTTACATGGGACTCAAGCGGGAAAAGACAGAGATGTACTAGGAGTTACTTATGTTTGTTCTCCTTTTATCAGTCTACACAATCTGAAACAGCAACTGAATATATGGGAGGAAGGAGAGGATCACTGGATGGTGGTATGGCACTGGAGGAGAAATTACATAGCTCTGTCCTTTCTTCATTGTAATAAAGACATTGGGGAGCACTGTCTTAGCACTGGAAGTCATCTCCACGATGGCCTTACTTCCTGAGAAACTATCATGTTCTGATCCTTACTCCTTACTTATCTCTACCTCCAACACAATAGACCTTGCTGTCCTTCTAGCAATTACAGTCTTGTCAGAAGACAGGCATTAACCATTATCTATTGCTAAATGCCTTCATGATTAGAGGATTTACAGCCTTAGATGATCCATTTGCTTATTGGCCTGAGCCACCTATATAGCTGAAGATAAGGTTCAGGTCCCAGGCTTACTGTGATCCTATGGGCTAAGCAGTATAGAAAAACATAAGAGTTGGATGTCACCAGGATAACCCAAGCTGGCCAGCTGACAGGCAGAAGCACTCCATACAGTTGATATTTGCTAACAAGAAAAGGTTTAATTGCTGCTTTGCCCTTGAAGTTGGGGAGAGTAACTTTAAGCAATGATGTGGTTTCTAGAAGCACCAGCTAAGAATATGGCATCCCTACTCTGTCATACAGAGGCAGTATCTGAGTAAAAAAACAGAGAGGAAAGGAAAATAATAAATTGTGCAAATCAGAAACAGGAAATTATACCAAAATCCCTCTTATCCTTCACACCTAGGGGTATTGTTAAAGCCAATGAAGATTTCAGTTTTTGCCTGAGCCCGTGGTTCTTCTAATATATTATTCACACACACACACACACACACACACACACACACACATCCTTACTGCCTTCAGAAGGGGTCTTAGTTCCCAAACTCGCAACTTACTAACAGAGTTCAGACCTTTCGCCCTCCCATATTCTAATTAATGCTTTCCAGTGGCAAAGACAAGCCCTTGTGATTCCAAGCCAGCCTGCTGACTTCAGCCAGGCCAGAGGAGACGTGCCAGGAGACAACCACCAGACATGCCTCAGTCTTGGGACCATCCTGTTCTGTGCAAGCATCCAAGTAGGCTGTAACAAAAATTGCAATGACTTTTCTCTCAGTTCTGTACTCTGCCATAAACGAGCACAGATATCCCTTAGGTGAGCAAAGAGGCAGGCTGATAGCCCACAGGATCTGTGTCTTGTCTTTTGGTCAATGTACCCGTCTGCTATCTTGTGCTTCCACATATGCACCAGATAACCCCTTTGTATCTGGCAGCAAGGTGGGTTCCAGGATGTATGTGCTATAAACAAGTTGAAACCAGAGCAAATTCCAGGATGAGCTCCAGAGAGGCTACTGAAGTGCCCGCAGATGCACATGGGAGGGTGCCTGTGTGGATAGAGCTGATGCAGCCTGGAGAGTTTCTCAGGATGAGTGAGGGAGACTCAAACTGAGGATGGGACATCAGGCCTTTAGATGTTTCTCAGGAGGAGAAGGTTGCTAAAACAGTACAGGGATGTCCAGTTCAACAATATGAAAACACAGAACTCCCAAGTCCCTGCGCCCAGCTGAGTGCTCTGGCTGTTCCCTGGCACTATACTGGCATAAGACCCAAGTGTCCTGTGCTCCTTGCATTTCATAGGAGAAAACCTAAACACAAAGGGAACTGTAGAGCTTTGCCCTGGGTGCTCGGGGGACCTGAATATCAGTGTTTGCCCTGAGCATACTAGGCTGTTACTTTAGATGCAGCTTAAGTGGCCTACCCAGAACAACAAAATAAGCCTATAGGTGCTGATCATCACCGGGTCATCACAAGCCAAGGTTGGTGCTTTAGTTGCATGACCAGGGGTGGTTTTTTGTGTTGCTTGAAGTAAGCTAACAGATACCTTTAACTAAAATGTGTGGGGGCTTGATTTCAGAGCTACGAAAAACTGCCTTTTTTAAAAAGAAAACCCTTGTCAGACTCCTATAAAGTAGAAATGGCTAAGGTGATTTTCTCCAACTTCACTACATGAGTCATGCTTAGATTGACACTAAACATCAGCTTAAAAGGAATTATTTTGAAAGTTATAATGGTGTTTCAAAATGAAAGCCTCCTACAACTTTAACTAGAAAATCATGACTGATGTCTTTAGTACAATTAAATTAAACATTTCAGAAACTTCCACAGTATAAGCGATGAATGAAATGAAAAATCACAGCTCATTGAACTGATAATACCACCATATTAAAACAAAGTCTCTTCAGGGAATAACTATTTAAATGTGCTGATATTTATGTCCCCTCTTTTCCTTCCTTGAATACAAACAATTCAAACGTATTATCTCCAGACAAAGCACTTAAGGAACAACCCCCTCTAGAATACTTCTTCCCTCCTCCCCCTTCTTTCTCTTCCTCTCTCAGAAAAGACAGGAAAAATACTGAGAGGACCTGGTTCAAATCTCCTCTTTGCTTCTCCATGACAGTAATTCTGCAAGAGACCTAATGAACACTTCTGTAGTGATTATGGGTGAATCTCAATACAGACCTTGGACATTTTTTGCTTTGTTCATAGCTGTATCGACCTGAACGCAGACTTGAATTTGTCAAAAAGCACACAAAGATTTTCCGTTGGGTCAGGTATGTAAAAATTGTAAATGTACACCTCAAGTTTAACTTTTTTGCCCAAGCTCAGTAGGAAAAAAAAACAGAGTATAACAATAAACTGTGCCAGATACAGAAAAATCTAAGTCTAAAGCAGGTTTAATTAGAAGTCTTATTTCTAAAAAGTTGGAATGTGTAAAGCATCTTACATAGAGTCTGGGTCTATAATATTACCTGTGGAAATGTCAGCCAGAGCTACCTACTGTTCTTAGAAAGTGGGCACCATGGGTTTTAATTTCACCTCTTTCCAAAAAAATATTTTAAGAAAATTGTCATTGTAGCTTAGCACAAAATGCACTTCATACTAATGTAATCCTCTCACAAAGGAACTCTTAATGCAAAATAGGTCTGAAAGCAAGAAGAAAACCCACTAGCAGAATAAAAGTGAGAAACAGCAACTTTGAGACTGTAACCAAGGTACTGAAGCAGACAAAGCATCCAAGTAATTCTGTTTCATAAAAAAGTCTGAGATTAAAAAGGACACTATCTCCTCAGATGCCAATATATTCTGGCTAACTTAGATCAGTGATGCTTTACTTGAGAGTAGTAGCAAAGCAAGCAAAGAATTTTTGTGAAGCTGACTCAATTAAAAAAAACAAACAAAAACAAAAAAACCTCCCACTCAACACCCACCAGCAAACTACTGCATAGAGAGCAGCCCTGTGGAAAAGGACATGGGGGTACTGGTGCACGAAAGCTGGACATGACCCAGCAGTGCACGCTCGCAGCCCAGAAGGCCAATTGCATCCTGGGCTGCATCACAAGAAGTGTGGCCAGCAGACCAAAAGAGCTGATTCTGCCCCTCTGCTCTGGTGAGACCTCACCTGGAGTACCACATCCAGCTCTGGAGCCCTCCATACAAGTAGGACATGGAACTGCTGGAGCGGGTCCAGAAGAGGGCCACAAAAATAGCCAGAGGGCTGGAGCACCTCTCTTACAAAGACAGGCTGAGAGAGTTGGGGTTGTTCAGCCTGGAGAACAGAAGGCTGCAGGGAGACCTTACAGCAGCCTTCCAGTACCCAAAGGGGGCCTATGAGAAAGCTGGGGAGGGACTGTTTACAAGAGCATGTAGTGATAAGACAAGGGGCAATGGTTTTAAACTAGAGCAGGGTAGATTTAGATTAGACATTAGGAAGAAGTTCTTTACTGTGACAGTGGTGAAACGCTGGGACAGGTTGCCCAGTGAGGTGGTGGAGGCCCCATCCCTGGAGATATTCAAGATCAGGCTTGATGGGGCTCTGAGTAACATAATCTAGTTAAAGATGTCCCTGCTTACTGCATAGGGTTGGACTGGATGATCCTTAAAGGTCCCTTCCAATCCAAAGCGTTCTATGATTCTACTCAAAACATGAGGTAGGGAATTTGTTATAAGTTTTCAGAGTATGAGCAACTAAGTACAACTCTAGTCAAAGCACCAGAAGAGTAAGCTACCTCTACTCCAAGTCACATACTGACAGGTATCTAGGAGTGTTGTGTGAAGTATGAAAAGAGCCATGCTGTGTTTCAGGAAAGCTTTAACATTTGCCCTCATTTTGAAATTTATGAAGGAAAAATCCAGTTTTTTATCGTGAACTGACTGCTTAGAAACACAGCGGTACATTGAACTCTGCTTTTCACATACAAGCAAATGAACTGAACCAACCTGTTCTGAAATATCAAAAGAGGACATCAACAAAAAATTCACTCTAATTGTGTTTCTTAAAAAAATAGATTACAGCAAAATCATCTCAATTTCATAAAATATTTTGATAACAGAACATCCCATTCTGATCCCCTACAATACCACCAGCTTTTTAAAGATGCAGACTATAGAATCCCTTGTCCTCAATGGTAGTAAAGATGTGTCTCGCTTCCTAATATGAACAAGTCCTATCATAGGAAGAAATCATAACCTGTTCTGGAAGGGGAGGCAGTGGGTTGGAGAGAGCACAGCATGAGAGGAAGGGATCAAGGAAGGAAGGCAGGAGGTTAGATCAAATTGTGTATCTGCAACTTAAGAACCTTTTAGAAAACTGCTAGTCACAGTCCTTTCCAACAGAAACTTCTGGAATGGGGACTTATCAGAAAATAATAAGGTGATTCCTTCCCTGT
The DNA here is from genome assembly GCF_000695765.1 of Mesitornis unicolor. NCBI lineage: Eukaryota > Metazoa > Chordata > Aves > Mesitornithiformes > Mesitornithidae > Mesitornis > Mesitornis unicolor. Next base: position 80,069 of record NW_010183422.1, read on the forward strand.
AACTTATACAAACAGCTATTTATTTGCCATTTCTCGATACTTTTAGTGGTATATTTTTTGCTCAGTATGTGGTACAGAATGAGGTTATCATGTCATCATCTTTCATGTCTATGAACGTGAGATCCACTGTAGCTACCATATCTCTCAACCATATGTCATTTATTTCCCTAGCACTCATTTTAACTGGCATATTTATTTACAGCAGGCTTATACACCAGATCCCTAGTTCTCTCTTCTCATATAATCCTCCTGCCTGCTGTCATTTTCCTTAGAAAATGTCTCATTCAGTGATATTTTGGAATTTAATTTAAATAAATTGGTCAGATCAAGCTTTCCTCTATAAACTGGAAACAGAAAATCTGTAGGAATTCAATATGACTTTACAAATATTTATTCCCCTTGCAAATAGAAGAGAACCCTTAAATACACAACCCCAGGTGCCCTTTAACTGAAGGAGAGGGTTGAAGGGGAGAAACATCTAGTGATGAAAAATGACTGCAGCAAAACCCAAATTGCAGTGTTGAAAACTGTGTGTCTAGCCCCTCACAGCCACAGTATTTAATAGTTCATTTATCATAATATTTATTCACTTTTTCCAGCAGGTTTGAGAATGAAGAAAGTAATGAGCACATGTACACTATTTCTAGCTAGCCCATCCTCCACTCTAATGAACTTTGAACCTCCTGGGCCTTGCTCAGACCTGCCAGGCTGTGGTTCCACATAGCTGGCTCTTTACAGCTTGCTGCTTGCGGAGGTTTAGGGCTGGACTGGCTGCTAAATGACTGACAGATGCTCTCTATTAACCTCTCTCCCCTCCCCAGCAGGGGAAGAGAAAGAGAATAAGGGAGAGAGACTTACGGGTTGGAAAAGAAAACTTCACAGGTTTAATAAAACAATAACATTATGTGAAAAAAATAATAATAGAAATAATGTACCAGGATTGAAGGCAGATAAACTAGCAGAGTTCTGCTAGGGCATCAGCCATGGCAGAAGAGGTGAAGAGGAAGCGAAGGGCACTTGACCCTCATGATCCCTCAGCTGTACACTGAGTATGGCATATGTGGGATGGAACAACTTGTTGGTCTGTTTTGGGTCATCTGTGTTTCCTGCTCCTTCCCACAGGTGTGACACCTCACTTACGACACCCCAGTATGGCACCCATGACACGGCAGTGGCCTTGATTTCCATAGGCACAAGTATAAGCAAGAGCTATATTTGCATACTATACCTAATAGTGTACTATAAACATCAAGCACTATTAGAAATGAAACACTGTCTGGAAAAATGTCATTAGTTTCAGAAAGTACAGCCACTCTAGAAGAGACTTAACTGAAAAAGTAAAATCACTAGAGAATTAGTTCTTTTTAGCTCAAACCAGACACTGCTTCAGTAAAAATTAATCCAAATCCAGAAGCTGATACTCCCCATTTCAGACTTTAGCAGGTCTACTTTTGCAAAGGCAACTTCAAATAAGCTTAGAGATCTCTGGACATGAAACCAGAAAACAGGAGATTAGCCAGGGTAACTTCTGCTCTGTGTCTTGTTGAACAAGCCCACAACAGGCTTCCACTACAGTTTATCCTTTTCCTTCAGCAACATCTTTCAGAATTCTTCTCCCTTTTAAAACCATGCAAAATCTACAATGCTAAATATATTTAAAATATAGGACAAATTTCAATACAACACACACAGCTAACATCAACTTCACAGGCATGTAATCATAGTACATTAAATCTACTGAATAAACCTTTTGCTTTTCTCCTGTCAAGAAAGGAGTTTCTGGCCCTTTTCCCCTGGGCTTTCTGTACAGAAAGACAAAATTTGAGGCCAGATTCAATGACCATTTGTTCAGAGCAGTATGTATATCCCATAATTCTTTTACAACACCTTTTCATGTTCCCCAGAATTTACAGTTATACGTTTATCCTAAAACAAAACTAGGTACAGCTAATGATAGATCACCTCCTCCTCCGAAGTCTTTAAAGACAGCAGGATTTGGAGGTTATCAAGGATTCCAGACCTCTCTTTTCTGTTCATTTTACAGATGCTACACCACATATGAAACTGGTTGAATAAGTGAGATCAGCATAAGGAAGCCGTTCTTCTCATCTCTCTGAGTGTGTGTCCTTCCTTTGCTTTTCTCAGCAGCAAGTTGGCACCTCTAAGGTTCTTCTGAGATGTGGTGGCATCAGCTTTGTGTGGATAAAGACTAAAATACCTAAGGTTTATTGCTATCCCTACAGCTTCCAATAATATCAGTTCTTATTGCCAGGCTAACAACTTCAAACACGCATTTGAATTTAGGAGCAGAACCTTGGCATCAGTGTGGCATCTTGGGGAGTTCAGAGAGAACTGCAGATGTTTGGGATATTTGATAAGATGGTTGCTTCATTTCAACACTTCAGCAGCAGTGCAGAGTGTTAAGCTCCTTCTTGTGTTGTTTAATTCACAGGCAAACAGTCCACTATGCTATTTTAATTTCAGCTATTTTTGAAATAATGAAGCTTGTGTTCTGCTAATGACCAAACTCATTTAGCAAAAACAGCTTTTTAATATGGGACAATAGACTCTTGAGAGACTACTGTCAGTATTGTTGCTAAAACTGCTTCTACTAAGAAGTATGTCTCTGAATGCAGACTCTTAAGGTAAAAGGAAACTGCAGTACATAACAATGCAAGAAATAAGTCTTTAGATTCAAAGCTGTATTATTTTTAGCATCAAAACATCTTATTAGACTATTAAAAGAAAAGCTTTGCATCTTGTCAGCAGCTGTTTTGGGTCATGGGTATAAATATTTCCAAGTAATTTGTGTCCAGACAACACACTCTGACTTTGTTCAGTGATTTAGTATTTCAGCTATTTGTTAAATGTCAACTTCTACAGCAAATAAACAGAATTTAACAGCCCACACGGAGAACTGGTAACAGAAAATTACTCTGGCAAATGGTGCTGTGTATCTGAAATATTTCATGACAATCACAACATGTTTTCATGGTTTATAGTCATGATGACGGTTATGCTGCAAATCCTACAATAAGTTTAGATATTAGCATATACTTCTATCATCTGTGCTTATGCCTTACATTTTCACCTTCTAATTTTTATGCCTATTGCAAATATCTAAATACTTGTTGCCAGAGTAAATCTTCTAGGCCACTACTCTTTACTTTTATTCAAAAAATCCCTATGTCTTCTAATATGGGAACAGTCCTCTAGCTAGTAAACAGACACTGCTGACAACAGGCTTGGTTTTCTTGCAGTTACCTTTTGTGACCTTCTCTGGAGATGAGCAAACCATATGTTGAAATACATTGTCCCTCTCTCTAACACACCTTTCATGAAAAGTGAACGGTTTATAAATAATGTGCTTAAAGAAAGCTCTGTATCAATTCAACTTGCAGCAGCAATAGGCCATCTGTCTGATTGCAGGTACTTGTACAGTTGAGAAATGGTGACTCCAATGCCAGCAAGGTTACTGGTCGGTATCCTTCAGTGGGAGTGAAGGTGGCACAGCTGCATGCGTCTGCCTAGATCATGAATAACAAGCTCTACCCAAAAAAAAACACCCTGTAGAGTTTTCAAATTAAAAAAAATGCAAAGTTTATTTAAATGAAAAGTAGAAATTTGATCTCTTTAAATACAGAAAGCTCATTGCATCTTGAGTGAGAAGTAAAAAGTTTTGTACAGAATTCTCTGACAAAAATGGTGCCCTTGGAGGCAAGCTTTTGCTTCCAGTTCTGGTTTTACCTAACTCAGTGAGTGTTCAAGATATAACAAACCCTGCCCATTTGCCCTTGGTCCCCGAGCAGTTTTTCCACCACTGTTAATACGTAGCAAGCTGCTGCTTGCTGTCCAGCCTGCTACACCCTGCAGGACAAGTATTCAGTTGGCCAAAAAGTAATTGCATGTTTTGCTCGGTAAATTAAAGGCAAATTTTTCATGTGGGGGAAAAAAAAGCAAAACAAAAAAACCACACCAAAACAAAACACTAACTGTATTAAACAGTATAGTGTCCATTTGGTTCAATTGCCTTTTGCCATCTTTCAGGGAACTTCATGATTCCGCGCTCAAAAAAGTTCTCATCTTTTTTGGCAAAGAACAGTTCCAAGAACGATTTGATATCCTCATCAGCAGTGAAGGTTCTACCATTCAGGGCATTTTGTAAAGAAAATAAAATGACAATCTGATGGTGTCACGTCTGGCAAATACGATGGATGTGGTAACACATCCCATCCAAGCTGCAACAGTTTTTAACGCGTAACCAAACTTGTACATGGTCTAGCATTATCATGGAGAAACACACCACCTTTGTGATTCACCAATTCTGGGTGCTTCTGTTTGTTGTCATCATTTAGTTTCTCCAGTTGATGACAGTACATGTCCAAATTAATGGTTTGGTTCCTTGGGAGCAATGCAAAATACACAGCACCTTTGAAATCCCACCAAACTGACAGCATAACCTTCCTTTGCTGCAGATCTGCTTTTGAAGTGCTTTGAGCTGGTTCATCACGCTTGCTCCATGATAATTTTCATTCATTTTTGTTGTAGATGATCCATTTTTCATTGCCTGTTATCATATTTTTCAAAAATGAAAAATAATATAACAATTTTCTTCACATTTCAAGAGAGAATCGCAGATGTCAATGTACTTAGTGAGATGAATTTCTTTGAGCTCGTGTGGTACCCAAATATCAAGCTTCCTAACATATCCAAGCTGTTTTAAATGGTTTTCAATGCTCAATTTTCAAATGTTCGGATTATCAGCAATCTCTCATGTTGTTAAATGCTGATTGGATTTGATCAATGCCTTTATTTTGTTGTTATCAACTTCAATTTGCCTTCCTGAACGTGGCGCAGCTTTAACATCAAAATCTCCAGACCAAAACTTAGCAAACCAATTCTGACACTGCTGCTGTTTTAAGGCATCTTCACCGTACGTGTCACATAACTTATTATGAGCTTGCACAGCGTTTTTTCCTTTTTAGAAGTAATACAGCAAAATATGATCAAAGTGCTCCTTTTGATTTTCCATTTTTAAATCCATGCCAAATAAATAATTGTTAATGAAATAATGCACTTTCTTTTTCTAAAACAAGCTTGAACTGTCACCTGTCAAGTTACACAATGAATTCGTGGTTTAAAACGAAGTTAGTTACATTTCAAGACCATCCATGCATGTCCATCTATTTAAAAAAAAAAAAAAGCAATTCATTTTTGGCCAACCCAACAGCTCCCAATGTGAGAAAAGTGTTACCTTTCATATGGCTCTACCTCCACTTCCCACAGTCTCCTTAAAGTAACATTTTCAAAACTGTAAACAAAAATGGATAACCAACTTTCCTTATGGGTATATTTTTAACTTACACTTCCACAAGCTAAAAAGCTTGGTTTCAAGTTTTTGACAGTACCAAAAAAACACCCATTTCCTTGATATGTCTCAGGAAAAAGCTTTGCTGCCAGCTTTTTTATCAAGACACAATGTACCTCTAAGAATAGACTTCACCCTGGTTTCTCCTTACTTTAAAAAAAGGTGTTTCTGTAATGTCCCTCCTTGGTTTTGTGTTCTGTTTTGTTTTTAAACAACCATTACCATTTTGAAGTGAAATAGCTATCCATGATGCTATTAAACCCCCTCAGAGGTCTCCTGTGCTAGTTCACAATTTGATAGCAGAGGTCAGGATAAAGACAGAAGGAACATACTCAGTACAGACTTGATTTCCCTGCATATCTCAGTTCTGCATGTTGTTAGAACAGCTGGAGCTATTAGAAATTTCATTCTTGTCTGTACACTACCCAAAAAAACTTGTTTGCTGTTCGAGGTGAATCACTACCTGATTTGCATACATGCTAATATGTACAGAACCACCCATATGTATCAGATTATCTAGATGTTCTGTACAAAGCCTTCAGAGTATACAAAAAGGTATAAGAAGAAAATCAAAGCTGCTTCACTCTTTAATTCTGTTATGCTAGTTCAAACAGAATAGAAACAAATTTTCCCTATGACATATTAAATTACTGGAGTCTTTTGGAAAGGAAAACTTAATATTTGTAATATGACTCTGCACTTCGGCAGATTTAACTGTTTCTCAAGGTCTTTTATGCTCATGCAAGACCTACAATGGCCAGCTTTTTCTTCGGATTTCCTAGTTCACAGGGGAAGGATCAGATATTTGTGTGATATACTGAGTGTTTGTAGCTGAAAGACAGTGCCATATGTACAATAACAACTGCAAATGAAATGGGAGGTTCTGTTTCAAAAGTTGTCAAAAATGTTTTCAATAAAATCTTTCAAGCTCAGACACAGAATCACAGAAT